>NC_052165.1:48622835-48834227 GCF_902713615.1 Scyliorhinus canicula | reverse complement strand
CTGTGTGTGTGTGTGTGGTCCGCACTGATCAGCCTGTGTGTGTGTGTGTGTGTGTCCGCACTGATCAGCCTGTGTGGTGGTGTGTGTGTGTCCCACTGATCAGCCTGTGGTGTGTGTGTGTGTGTCCCCGCACTGATCAGCCTGTGTGTGTGTGTGTGTGTGTGTCCGCACTGATCAGCCTGTGTGTGGTGTGTGTGTGTGTGTCCGCACTGATCAGCCTGTGTGTGTGTGTGTGTGTGTGTCCGCACTGATCAGCCTGTGTGGTGTGGGTGTGTGTCTCCGCACTGATCAGCCTGTTGTGTGTGTGGTGTGTGTGTGTCCGCACTGATCAGCCTGTGTGTGTGTGTGTGTGTGTGTGTCCGCACTGATCAGCCTGTGTGTGTGTGTCCGCACTGATCAGCCTGTGTGTGTGTGTGTGTGTCCGCACTGATCAGCCTGTGTGTGTGTGTGTGTGTGTGTGTCCGCACTGATCAGCCTGTGTTGTGTGTGGGTCCGCACTGATCAGCCTGTGTGTGTGTGTGTGTCCGCACTGATCAGCCTGTGTGTGTGTGTGTGTCCGCACTGATCAGCCTGTGTGTGTGTGTGTGTGTGTGTCCGCACTGATCAGCCTGTGTGTGTGTCCGCACTGATCAGCCTGTGTGTGTGTGTGTGTCCGCACTGATCAGCCTGTGTGTGTGTGTGTTGTGTGTTGTGTCCGCACTGATCAGCCTGTGTGTGTGTGTGTGTGTCCGCACTGATCAGCCTGTGTGTGTGTGTGTGTGTGCCGCACTGATCAGCCTGTGTGTGTTGTTGTCCGCACTGATCAGCCTGTGTGTGTGTGTGTGTCCGCACTGATCAGCCTGGTGTGTGTGTGTGTGTGTGTGTGTGTGTCTGCACTGATCAGCCTGTGTGTGTGTGTGTGTGTCCGCACTGATCAGCCTGTGTGTGTGTGTGTGTGTGTGTGTCTGCACTGATCAGCCTGTGTGTGTGTGTGTGTGTCCGCACTGATCAGCCTGTGTGTGTGTGTGTGTCCGCACTGATCAGCCTGTGTGTGTGTCCGCACTGATCAGCCTGTGTGTGTGTGTGTGTCCGCACTGATCAGCCTGTGTGTGTGTGTGTGTCCCACTGATCAGCCTGTGTGTGTGTGTGTGTGTGTCCGCACTGATCAGCCTGTTGTGTGTGTGTCCGCACTGATCAGCCTGTGTGTGTGTGTCCCCGCACTGATCAGCCTGTGTGTGTGTGTGTGTGTCCGCACTGATCAGCCTGTGTGTGTGTGTGTGTGTGTCCGCACTGATCAGCCTGTGTGTGTGTGTGTGTGTCCGCACTGATCAGCCTGTGTGGTGTGTGTGTGTGTGTGTGTCTGCACTGATCAGCCTGTGTGTGTGTGTGTCCGCACTGATCCAGGCCTGTGTGTGTGTGTGTGGTGCCGCACTGATCAGCTGATGTTGAGCATGTGTCCGCACTGATCAGCCGTGTGGTGTGTGTGTGTCCGCACTGATCAAGCCTGTGGTGTGGTGTGTGTGTTCGCACTGATCAGCCATGTGTGTGTGTGTGTGGTGTCCGCACTGATCAGCCTGTGTGTGTGTGTGTGTCCGGCACTGATCAGCCTGTGTGTGTGCCCCCCTCGCACTGATCATGTGGGCCTGTGTGGTGTGGGTTGTGTCCCGCACATGATCAGCCTGTGTTGTGTGTGTTGGTGTCCGCACTGATCAGCCTGTGTGTGTGTGTGTGTTGTCCGCACTGAATCAGGCCTGGTGTGTTGTGTGTCCGCACTGATCCAGCCTGTGTGTGTGTGTGTGTGTCCGCACTGATCAGCCGTGATGTGTGTGTGTGGGTGTGTGTCCGCACTGATCAGCCTGTGTGTGTGTGTGTGTGTCCGCACTGATCAGCCTTGTGTTTGTGTGTGTCCGCACTGATCAGCCTGTGGTGTGTGTGTGTGTGTGTGTCCGCACTGATCAGCCTGTGTGTGTGTGTGTGTGTGTGTGTGTGTGTCCGCACTGATCAGCCTGTGTGTGTGTGTGTGTGTGTCCGCACTGATCAGCCTGTGTGTGTGTGTGTGTGTGTCCGCACTGATCAGCCTGTGTGTGTGTGTCCGCACTGATCAGCCTGTGTGTGTGTGTGTGTGTCTGCACTGATCAGCCTGTGTGTGTGTGTGTCCGCACTGATCAGCCTGTGTGTGTGTGTGTGTGTGTGTGTCCGCACTGATCAGCCTGTGTGTGTGTGTGTCCGCACTGATCAGCCTGTGTGTGTGTCCGCACTGATCAGCCTGTGTGTGTGTGTGTGTGTGTGTGTCCGCACTGATCAGCCTGTGTGTGTGTGTCCGCACTGATCAGCCTGTGTGTGTGTGTCCGCACTGATCAGTCTGTGTGTGTGTGTGTCCGCACTGATCAGCCTGTGTGTGTGTGTGTCCGCACTGATCAGTCTGTGTGTGTGTGTCCGCACTGATCAGCCTGTGTGTGTGTGTGTGTGTGTGTCCGCACCGATCAGCCTGTGTGTGTGTGTGTGTGTGTCTGCACTGATCAGCCTGTGTGTGTGTGTGTGTGTGTCCGCACTGATCAGTCTGTGTGTGTGTGTGTGTGTGTGTGTCCGCACTGATCAGCCTGTGTGTGTGTGTGTGTGTGTGTGTGTGTCCGCACTGATCAGCCTGTGTGTGTGTCCGCACTGATCAGCCTGTGTGTGTGTGTGTGTGTCCGCACTGATCAGCCTGTGTGTGTGTGTGTGTGTGTGTGTGTGTGTGTGTGTGTCCGCACTGATCAGCCTGTGTGTGTGTGTGTGTGTGTCCGCACTGATCAGCCTGTGTGTGTGTGTGTGTGTGTGTCCCCGCACTGATCAGCCTGTGTGTGTGTGTGGGTGTGTGTGTCCGCACTGATCAGCCTGTGTGTGTGTGTGTGTGTGTGTGTCCGCACTGATCAGCCTGTGTGTGTGTGTGGGTGTGTGGTCCGCACTGATCAGCCTGTGTGTGTGTGTGTGTGTGTCCGCACTGATCAGCCTGTGTGTGTGTGTGTGTCTCCGCACTGATCAGCCTGTGTGTGTGTGTGTGTGTGTGTGTCCGCACTGATCAGCCTGTGTGTGTGTGTGTGTGTGTGTGTGTGTCCGCACTGATCAGCCTGTGTGTGTGTGTCCGCACTGATCAGCCTGTGTGTGTGTGTGTGTGTCCGCACTGATCAGCCTGTGTGTGTGTATGTGTGTGTGTGTGTCCGCACTGATCAGCCTGTGTGTGTGTGTGGGTCCGCACTGATCAGCCTGTGTGTGTGTGTGTGTCCGCACTGATCAGCCTGTGTGTGTGTGTGTGTCCGCACTGATCAGCCTGTGTGTGTGTGTGTGTGTGTGTCCGCACTGATCAGCCTGTGTGTGTGTCCGCACTGATCAGCCTGTGTGTGTGTGTGTGTGTCCGCACTGATCAGCCTGTGTGTGTGTGTGTGTGTGTGTGTCCGCACTGATCAGCCTGTGTGTGTGTGTGTGTGTGTCCGCACTGATCAGCCTGTGTGTGTGTGTGTGTGTGTCCGCACTGATCAGCCTGTGTGTGTGTGTGTGTCCCGCACTGATCAGCCTGTGTGTGTGTGTGTGTGTCCGCACTGATCAGCCTGTGTGTGTGTGTGTGTGTGTGTGTGTCGCACTGATCAGCCTGTGTGTGTGTGTGTGTGTCCGCACTGATCAGCCTGTGTTGTGTGGTGTGTGGTGTGTGTGTGTCTGCACTGATCAGCCTGGTGTGTGTGTGTGTGTCCGCACTGATCAGCCTGTGTGTGTGTGTGTGTCCGCACTGATCAGCCTGTGTGTGTGTCCGCACTGATCAGCCTGTGTGTGTGTGTGTGTCCGCACTGATCAGCCTGTGTGTGTGTGTGTGTGTCCGCACTGATCAGCCTGTGTGTGTGTGTGTGTGTGTGTCCGCACTGATCAGCCTGTGTGTGTGTGTGTGTCCGCACTGATCAGCCTGTGTGTGTGTGTGTCCCCGCACTGATCAGCCTGTGTGTGTGTGTGTGTGTCCGCACTGATCAGCCTGTGTGTGTGTGTGTGTGTGTCCGCACTGATCAGCCTGTGTGTGTGTGTGTGTGTGTGTGTCCCGCACTGATCAGCCTGTGTGTGTGTGTGTGTGGCCGTGTGTGTGTGTCCTGCACTGATCAGCCTGTGTGTGTGTGTGTGTAGTCCGCACTGATCAGCCTGTGTGTGTGGTGTGTCCGCACTGATCAGCCTGTGTGTGTGTCCCGCACTGATCAGCCTGTGTGTGTGTGTGTGTCCGCACTGATCAGCCTGTGTGTGTGTGTGTGTGTTCGCACTGATCAGCCTGTGTGTGTGTGTGTGTGTGTCCGCACTGATCAGCCTGTGTGTGTGTGTGTGTCCGCACTGATCAGCCTGTGTGTGTGCCCCCGCACTGATCAGCCTGTGTGTGTGTGTGTGTCCGCACTGATCAGCCTGTGTGTGTGTGTGTGTGTGTGTCCGCACTGATCAGCCTGTGTGTGTGTGTGGTCCGCACTGATCAGCCTGTGTGGGTGTGTGTGTCCGCACCTGATTCAGGCCTGTGTGTGTGTGTGTGTCCGCACTGATCAGCCTGTGTGTGTGTGTGTGTGTGTCCGCACTGATCAGCCTGTGTGTGTGTGTGTGTGTGTGTCCGCACTGATCAGCCTGTGTGTGTGTGTGTGTCCGCACTGATCAGCCTGTGTGTGTGTGTGTGTGTGTGTCCGCACTGATCAGCCTGTGTGTGGTGTGTGTGTGTGTGTGTGTCCGCACTGATCAGCCTGTGTGTGTGTGTCCGCACTGATCAGCCTGTGTGTGTGTGTGTGTGTGTCCGCACTGATCAGCCTGTGTGTGTGTGTTGGTGTCCGCACTGATCAGCCTGTGTGTGTGTGTGTGTGTGTGTGTCCGCACTGATCAGCCTTGTGTGTGTGTCCGCACTGATCAGCCTGTGTGTGTGTGTGTGTCCGCACTGATCAGCCTGTTGTGTAGTGTGTGTGTGTCCGCACTGATCAGCCTGTGTGTGTGTGTGTCCGCACTGATCAGCCTGTGTGTGTGTGTGTGTGTCCGCACTGATCAGCCTGTGTGTGTGTGTGTGTGTGTGTGTGTGTGTCCGCACTGATCAGCCTGTGTGTGTGTGTGTGTGTGTGTGTGTGTGTGTGTGTGTGTGTCCGCACTGATCAGCCTGTGTGTGTGTGTGTGTGTGTGTGTGTGTCCGCACTGATCAGCCTGCGTGTGTGTGTCCGCACTGATCAGCCTGTGTGTGTGTGTGGTCGCACTGATCAAGCCTGTGTGTGTGTGTGTGTCCGCACTGATCAGCCTGTTGTGTGTGTGTGTCCGCACTGATCAGCCTGTGTGTGTGTGTGTGTCCGCACTGATCAGCCTAGTGTGTGTGTGTGTCCGCACTGATCAGCCTGCGTGTGTGTGTGTGTGTGTGTGTGTGTGTGTGTGTCCGCACTGATCAGCCTGTGTGTGTGTCCGCACTGATCAGCCTGTGTGTGTGTGTGTGTGTGTGTGTGTGTCCGCACTGATCAGCCTGTGTGTGTGTGTGTGTGTGTCCGCACTGATCAGCCCTGTGTGTGTGTCCGCACTGATCAGCCTGTGTGTTGTGTGTGTGTGTGTGTCCGCACTGATCAGCGTGTGTTGTGTGTGTGTGTGTCCGCACTGATCAGCCTGTGTGTGTGTGTGTGTGTGTGTCTGCACTGATCAGCCTGTGTGTGTGTGTGTGTGTGTCCGCACTGATCAGCCTGTGTGTGTGTGTGTGCGTGTGTCTGCACTGATCAGCCTGTGTGTGTGTGTGCGTGTGTCTGCACTGATCAGCCTGTGTGTGTGTGTGTGTGTGCGTGTGTCCGCACTGATCAGCCTGTGTGTGTGTCCGCACTGATCAGCCTGTGTGTGTGCCCGCACTGATCAGCCTGTGTGTGTGTGTATGTCCGCACTGATCAGCCTGTGTGTGTGTGTCCGCACTGATCAGCCTGTGTGTGTGTGTGTGCGTGTGTGTGTGTGTGTATGTCCGCACTGATCAGCCTGTGTGTGTATGTCCGCACTGATCAGCCTGTGTGTGTGTGTATGTCCGCACTGATCAGCCTGTGTGTGTGTGTATGTCCGCACTGATCAGCCTGTGTGTGTGTGTATGTCCGCACTGATCAGCCTGTGTGTGTGTGTCCGCACTGATCAGCCTGTGTGTGTGTGTGTGTGTGTGTGTGTATGTCCGCACTGATCAGCCTGTGTGTGTATGTCCGCACTGATCAGCCTGTGTGTGTGTGTGTGTGTCCGCACTGATCAGCCTGTGTGTGTGTGTGTGCGTGTGTGTGTGTGTGTATGTCCGCACTGATCAGCCTGTGTGTGTATGTCCGCACTGATCAGCCTGTGTGTGTGCCTGTGAGTTCAACATTGAGTTCAACAACTTGAGACTGTGAACTCTCTCCTCCACCTTCACCCCAGTTTTACCTCTGGAAATGTATTTTAATTTCTTCCATCCATCTGCTTTCATAGCAAAGTAATAGTTTATTGTGCAACCCTGTGCAGAGAATGTATTTGTACATGTAAATGGAGACAATAGTCAGTAACTATAGCTTATCAAACGGTTAATCTGAAAACAACAACAAATATTGGCTGCTGTTAGTGATGAATTAACACTGCAGTCTGACATCATGCATAATCATTTACTTGTTTGTTATTTATGAGCTCAAGCTGTCATTTCGATTGATACTGGAGATAAAACATACTGGTCTTAATACAAGGTCACGGCTCACTGAAATAGTGAATAATGATTTATTCTAGGTTCCCCGGTGTTGGATATGTCTCTACACCTCCTGCTGATGTATTGTACAGCTTTGGATAACAGCAGTATTGAGGTTGACATGCCAGTGACTCACATCTTCCAGAATACTGACAGATTTCCAAATGGCCATTCATCATCTTTGATCTTGTACAGTGCGCACTGACATATGATGTTCATTGCATCTAAGTCTGACACTGCATTATCTGACGTCTACATGTGTAACTTTCCAGTAGTAATCAGAGCAGGAGATTTGCTGAATTTATGCTTCCCTCTCTGAGCTGTAATGTCACTCGCTGCTGTGGAGATCACTGGACTAACCACAGACCTCGGCCCTTGGCCCTGGGCCAGGCATATGGTATACTTGCCTTTATTAGCCTGGGAAGAGTTAAAGAGCAGGGAGATTCTGCTGGAACCGTATAAAACTTTGGTTAGGCCACAGCTAGACTATTGTGTGCAGTTCTGGAATCCACATTATAGAAGGGATGTGATAGCATTGGAAAGGGTGCAGAGGAGATTTACCAGGATGTTGCCTTGGGCTGGAGAGTTTTAGCTATGAAAAGAGACTGGATAGACTTGGATTGATTTATTCGCAGCAGAGGAGGCTGAGGGGTGACATGATTGAGATGTATAAAATTATGAGGGGTCGTAGATTTACGGTAAGGGGCAGGAGGTTTCGAGGGGATGTGAGGAAGAACTTTTATTTCCAGAGGGTGGTGGGAGTGTAGATCTCGCTGCCTGAAAGGGTGCTGGAGGCAGAGACTCTCATAACATTTAAGAAGTATTTAGACGTGCACTTGCGATCCCAACACATACAAGGCAATGGGCCAAGTGCTGGAAAATAGGATTAGAATAGTTAGGTGATTTTTTTTTTTTTTTAATAAATTTAGTGTACCCAATCATTTTTCCAATTAAGGGGCAATTTAGAGTGGCCAATCCACCTAGCTTGCACATTTTTGCGTTGTGGGGGCGAAACCCACGCAGACACGGGGAGAATGTGCAAACTCCACACAGACAGTGACCCAGAGCCGGGATCGAACCTGGGACCTCAGCGCCGGGAGGCCGCAGTGCTAACCCACTGCGCCACCGTGCTGCCCAGGTGATTGTTTTTGACTAGTGCAGACCCGATGGGCCAAAGGGCCTTTTCTGTGCTGTATGACTCGATGTCTATGACTCTATGACTTTTGGTTCACATGTGAATAGTGCATGAGGATATCTCTCTCTCTGTCTCTCTCTTCATGTAGTGTCCTCATTGTCTGAGGATTCCTAATCATGGCTCAATTATGTCATGATATCACAATAGGGCAAGTAGAAGAGGGAGACTCCAAGAATTACCTCCATTTGTACAGTAATGCACCATATCACTGTTATTAAGCACACACTCTGTCTAAACAGATCAGCTAACCCACCCCCTTATGTGAAAGTCACTCTCCTGAAACAAGATCCCATAACAATACAATGGTGAAAGCCATACAGAAACACCTAACACGGGCGAGGATGAGCCGGCTCTTTGCGGGGGTAGAAATGTGTGTGAACGTTGCGTGGGAGGCCCACAAACCACGTTCATATGTTTTGGTCCTGTCCAAAGCTGGAGGATTACTGGAAGGAGGTTTGTAGGGTAATCTGCAAATTGGTGCACATGAAACTGGAGCCGGGCTCCCGGGAGGCCATATTTGGGGTGTCGGACCAGCCGGGGTTGGAAACATGTGCAGAGGCAGATGTTGTAGACTTCGCCTCATTGATCACCCGAAGGATCCTGTTAGGGTGGAGATCAACCTCTCCAACCCGTGCCGTGGCTTGGCGGGGGCTGCTGCTGGAATTCTTAACTCTTGAGAAGGTCAAATTTGAACTGAGGGGAAGGATGGAGGCGTCATCGTGATGTGACCATTGGCATGTCATCGGCCGGCCCACCTGTAATGCTCCGCGTCTGATGGACCGAGTTCCCAACGGTGCAGGCCACGTATGGTTCCAGCAGTCAGGAACCCGGCGTGCCTGCTGCGGACAGTGTCCAGCACCGCCACACTCGTCCGGGATCCATGCTGCTGGCTGGGGGGGGGGAGGCTTCTGCTGGGGCTGGGGTGACTGTTTGGGAGTGAGCTGTAGCGTCGCGGTTGGCGGTTATGGTTTGAACACATATGGCGCCGTGACCAGCGCAGGTCGTCAGCCCTGCGCATGGGCGGCCTGGGACCCAGCCATTCGCAGGTTGTTTCCGGCACGATCTGTGTGCCATAGCCCCTTGCCGGAATTGGTGAAGGGTTCACACAGCAATACTGCCGCCGAACCTGGACCGAGTTCAGCGACTGTGGAGGGGCAAACACCGGCGCCACATGGAACACAATTGATTCCAATGAAAGGTGCGGGATTCACACACTCCATGATTGTCACTCTGGAGGCTGACAAGCTGCAGCTGCATTCACACATTACACTCCCTACACACACACACGCACTCAACCCAGCCAACGAGATGGTACTGGTTGTGCAGGAGCGTGTCCATTCAGCTGATGGGTCGGCTGGGGCCAGATGCACATTGGGGTGGAGGAGGGGGAACCAAATACGACCCATGGCCCTAAGCTCACAGTGGGTTGTCTGTGGCGTGTGCAGCTGCATGGCTGCTTTGCCGGCTGTGGCAATGGTGTTCCGTGCCCGTCCACCGCCGACCCCACAGCCCATCTCCTGGCCATCCCCAGCGACTCCCCCAAGCCTTGGCAGAAGCCCCCCACCCCCACACCCCGCCTCCGGCCAGCAGCACAATTGCCAGCAAACGATGTCGATGGCGGACACTTTCCGTACCTCCTCTCTCTTCCTCAGCAGCCACGGCGCCGGTTAAAAGCACAAGTGAACCTCGCTGTCAGGAACTCGGCCCATCGGAGGCGGAGAATCATGGAGGCCCCAGAGAATTCCCGGCCAGGCCCGCTAACGATATGCAAACGGTATTTACTGTACGTGCATTCTGGGCCGCATTGACGCCTCTGTCAAGGTGACGGAGAATTGTGATTTGCCATCCAATCAGTGCCCTCTGCGATTTTGGACATCGGAACCTATTCTCCGCCCAATCGCATTTCCTGATTTCAGCGTCAGCCAACAGAGTATCTATCCTGCCCCCAATCTCTACCATAGTGATGTGGAAAGCAATGAAAAAGACGGCAGTCCTAACAGTTCTCCAGCCTCTGGCCCTAGGCTAAAGGAAAATCAGTTTTTAGTTCCATAATAGATTACTATTCAATGACTATTCCACTTCATCCTACTGTGCCATTGAAACAATTAGATACAGTACACACAATGAATGGGAGTGCAGTGATTGTTATGTATCTGGTAATTGGGAAGTGATTCAGCCTCGACACAAAGGGTGCGCTCCGATAGCCAGGCTGCGCCCGCCAAAGCAGTGCAGCCAATGAAAGCCGGCCGATCCCGCTCCCGGAATCTACGCGGTTCACCATGCCTTGCGAGATCCAACGCGATCTCATGAGACATTGCTATCTAAATACCGCCCTCAATGGCGAGATTGTTGGTGGGTGGGGGGGTGGGGGGGGGGGGGATCATTACGGGGGCCTCGGAGATCGGGACGCCATTTAAAAATGAGCACCGGGAAATACGTGGCTAATCGGGCTCACTCGGGGACGTTGTTCCCTTTTGGGAGAATCATGTCCAATAGCATCGATAGAAAAGTATCTGGGTCTTTTAGATACTAAACGTTGTGCACCTGCAAGATGTTGTTCACCCAACAGTTGTTCGCCAACAAACTAAAACAATCTTATTAATTAACATTTAAAACAAACTATTGGAAGATACCATATTCAAAAAGGCAAAATGTTACTCGAGAGATACCAACATACATTGGTGCGAGACTGCTCTATGATACACATTGATGCTGCAGCATATTGGAACGGCGTGGTGGCACACTGGTTAGCACTGCTGCCTTACAGCGCCAGGGTCACTGGTTCCATTCCAGCCTTGGGTGACTGTGTGGAGTTTGCACGTTCTCCCTGTGTCAACGTGGGTTTCCTCCGGATGCTCTGGTTTCCTCCCACAGTCCAAAGATGTGCAGGTTCGGTATATTGGCCATGATAAATTGCCTGTTAGTGTGTAATGTGTGACACGTTGAGTCATGTAGACCTGGACAGAGGCAGCACAGTGACAAATATGTGGATGATCTGCTGGTCGCCTCGAAAACTGCAATTGGACACATGGGGGCGCTGTTGCACATGCTTGGGTTATTAAAGACAGCTGGATTTAAAGCCAGTTCAATAAAATCTCAACTAGGGAAGTAGGAAGAAGAGTATTTGGGCTATATGATACCTCACAGCAAACGAGAGCTTCCCCGTAGTCGGAAAGAAGTTATAGAAAGTATGCCCAGAGGAATAAACATAGAAGGAGTTAAACAAATTCTCAGAATATGTAGTTATTGTAGGAGTTTCATAGAAGACTTTCATAGAAGACTTTGCTAAATTGGCAGCACACATACAGGAACTAACCAAAGGTGGGAGGGAAGAGCGCCACAAGACCTTATAGACTGGGGTGAGGAAGAAGAATTGGCTTACACAGGCCTGAAATGGGCACTCGTACAAGTTTCACCTTTGGGATGACCATGTGTGGGGCAGGTGTTTCATTTATACGTGCACTTATTTCAAATTGCCGCTAACCATGCTCACTCTGGCTGTGTCTCACTCTGAATGAGGGCTCTCCCACTAGCCGAGGGCTTTGGAGCCCCTTTATAGAGCTGAGGTGGCTCAGATGACTTGCACACTAGTTAAACTTCAGAAGTATGTAATGAACACCTATTGACTCCTAATGAGGCTTCAGGCGATTGACAGTAAACTGCCGCACAGTAATATGGATGGCTCAGCTCCGAAGAGCTGTGGGTTGGACTCCCTGCTGCGCCCTGATGAGATATTGGGCTGATGAAGTCTGGCCCGGATGGGTTTCTGATTGAGTTTTACAAGATGTTTTCGGAACAGCTCATACTCTTGGTATTGGATATGTTTATTGACTCCCTAACTCGGGGTCATTACCTCTGACCTTCCCTCAAGCCTCTATTTCCTTCCTCCACAAGAAGGACAAGGGCACGACCGACTGCGGTTCATACTGACCCATCTCGCTTTTAAACACGGACGTTAAGCTGCTTGTGAAGGTTCTGATGCTCCGGTTAGAGCCTTGCCTCCCACGTATAAACCAGGGGCTGGTTTAGCTCACCAGGCTAAATCGCTGGCTTTTAAAGCAGACCAAGCAGGCCAGCAGCACGGTTCGATTCCCGTACCAGCCTCCCCGGACAGGCGCCGGAATGTGGCGACTAGGGACTTTTCACAGTAACTTCATTGAAGCCTACTCGTGACAATAAGCGATTTTCATTTCATTTCAGAGGATCAAACAGGGTCCGTAAAGGGCTGACAATTATCAGCCAAGATACGTTGCCTGTCACTGTCTGTGTGGAGTCTGCACGTCCTCCCCGTGTGTGCGTGGGTTTCCTCCGGGTGCTCCGGTTTCCTCCCACAGTCCAAAGATGTGCGGGTTAGGTGGATTGGCCATGCTAAATTGCCCGTAGTGTAAGGTTAATGGGGGGATTGTTGGGTTACGTGGGTTTAAGTGGGGTGATCATTGCTCGGCACAACATCGAGGGCCGAAGGGCCTGTTCTGTGCTGTACTGTTCTAAAAAAAAAAATGTTATTATTTCTGACTTCCGGTGGCAGCATGTGAGAGGAGGTCACACGTTGGGTAGCTCTCGTTAGAGTTCTGGGTTTTTGGTACTCCCTACCGTTTTTGGGGGGGGGAACCATAAGAAAACTTGTCCCCAGTGAGACTCGCTTGGTGAAGAATGTCTCAAGAACCAATGAAAAGCTGCTGGGAGGAAGGATTCGAGTGGTAGTCCGCCAGCAGGGTAGGGCATTGGGAAAGGTGCATTGGCAGGGAAGATGGCGGAGTCAAGCATGCCGGGCGGGGCCACCTTTTTAACGGTCGATACACTGACAGAGGTGATGGCAGTGGAATTTGAACGTCAGTTTAAATAAGCAGCAGCAAGGGAGGGAAATGTTAGAATCGCTCAAGCATTCGGTGGCGGTTCGGCTGGCCCCGATAAGGGAGATGTTTGGAAGAACAGCGGAGGTTGTTGGGGATCAGGGTGAGGCGCTGAAGGGAGTGGGGGAGGCATTGTCGAGGCACAGTAACCAGCTCGTCTCACTGGAAGCTGAATGGTCAAGGTGGAGGCCAGAAATAAGGGACTGAGAGCCAAGGTGGAGGATTTTGAGATCTGCCCGAGGGGTTGGAGCGTCCAAGGTGTTTGTGTTAGAATGCTGACGAGGTTGATGTGGGAAGGAGGACAATGTCTCTCTCTCTCTCTCCCCCCCCCCCCCCCCCCCCCCCCCCACCGTGGTGGGATAGTATCCCCCCCACCCCACCCCAGTCGCTCCGGCCCAATCCGCTGCCGAATGAACCACTGAGGGCAGTAATTGTTTGCTTCCATAGCTATCAGTCAAAGGAGGCGGTGCTGAGCTGGGCCAAGCAGACACGGGAAGTGAGGAGAAGGTGCTGAGGTGGGCCTCCTATTGTACCTCCACTCCGTAACTCATCCCATTGCTAAATCAGCACTAGCAAACCTCCCCGCAAAGATGTTGGCCCCATTCAAGATCAGGTGGAACCTGTCCGACTTGTCCAGGTCCCACCTTCCCCAGTAACAGGATTCAGCGATCCAGGAAACTAAAGCCCTCCCTCCTATAACACCTCTTCAGCCACACATTCATCTCTTCTATCTTCCTATTCCTAAACTCACTAGCACATGGCAACAGGTGTAATTCCAGAAGTTACAACATTTGATGTCCTGCTGTTTGAATCTGCAACCTGGCTCCCTAAAGTCTTGTTGCAGGACCTCATTCCTATTTCTATCTATGTTGTTGGTGCCAATGTGAACCATGACCTCTGACTGTTCACCCTACACCTTCAGAATGTCCTGGAGCCGTCCAGTGGCATCCTTGTCCCTGGCACCAGGAAAGCAACACACCATCCTGGAGTTATATCTGTGGCCTCAGAAACCCCTCACTATTGAATCTCCTTCCACTCTAACTCCTCCTCCTTCCTTGTGCAGCTGAACCACCCACAGTCGCATGGACCTGGGTCTGGCTGTGCTCCCCATGGGAAGGGTCACTCTCACCTTTTTACAACACAATAAAAAACATCCTTGAGTGAGATGCCAAATTGCTTGGAGTGAAGCAATTACCCTGTCTAGTTGTACTCCATTGAACTGGACTTCATGCTACCTATTTTGTGCAGAAGCTTTGACAAAGATTAAGGAATGTCTTTAAAGGAGCAAACCAAAATAGAGAAGTGCAGGGAGGGTATTCCAAACCTTGGTGCACAGGCAAATGAAGGTACAGCCACCAATCGTGGAGCAATTCAAACTGGAAATACACAAGAGGCCAGAATTAGTGGAGAGCAGCTAACTCCGAGGGTTGTGGGGCTGGAATACATTCTAAAGATTGTGAGGGGTCAGGCCATGGAAGGCTTTGAAAATAAGATTTTTTTTCCCAATTAAGGGGCAATTTAGCATGACCAATTCACCTACCCTACACATCTTTGGGTTGTGGGGGTGAGACCCACGCAGACATGGGTAGAATGTGCAAACTCCACACGGACAGTGACCCAGGGCCAGGATCGAACCATGGTCCTTGGCGGCGTGAGGCAGCCACTTTTGTTTTTTTTGATTATTTTTTTTAAATTTAGAGTACCCAATCAATTTTTTCCAATTAAGGGGCAATTTAGCATGGCCAATCCACCCAGCCTGCACATCTTTGGGTTGTGGGGGCGAAACCCACGCAGACACGGGGAGAACGTGCAAACTCCACAAGGACAGTGACCCAGAGCCGGGATCGAACCTGGGACCTCGGCGCCGTGAGGCTGCAGGGCTAACCCACTGTGCCACCGTGCTGCCCAGAGGCAGCCACTTTTGAACATAAGAATGAGAATTAAAGGCAAGATATTGCTTGATGTATGTCAGCAAGCACAGGGATGACAGGAAAATGGGGCTTGCTGCAAGCTAACACAAGGGCAGCAGAGGTTTGGATGGTAGAATACTGACCAGCAACAGGAACGTATTGAAACTTTCAAGTGATGGAGGTTGAGAGTTTAGGGCTCAGACAGAGGAAATGATTGTCATCACTGGGATGGTGATGGAAATTAGGAATTGGTACAGCGCAGGCAGCCGAGGGGGAAGTAGAGCTGGAGGAGATTCCAGTGATGGATATGGCCAAGGGCAGGATTTGAAAATTAAGGTGATAATTTTGAAATGGAGCTCGGACTGCTGGCCAACAGTCTGATGGGGGAATAGGAGTTAGAATAAGGGCATCAAAATTTTGGATGAGTCCAAGTTAATGGAGATGGTGTGTCAGACCATCCAGGAGAGCATATAGAAAAGAAAAAAAACGAAAGTCTTGCAATAAACGGCAACTTTTTTAATTTTAAGGGGCAGTTTTAGCGTGGACAATCTACCTACCCTGCACATCTTAGGGTTTGTGGGGGTGAGACCCACGCAGACAGGGGGAGAATGTGCAAACTCCACACGGATAGCAACCCGGGGCCGGGATTGAACCCGGGGTCCTCGGTGCCGTGAGACAGCAGTGCTAACCACTGCACCACCATGCCGCCCCAAACAGCACCTTACATGACCATCACAAGAAATGGGAGCAGGTGTGGACCATTCAGCCCATCGAACCGGCTCTGCCATTCAATGCAATCATGGCTGAGCTTGGGATTTAAGGCAGGGATCAGAGTTTCAGTTGTAGATGAGCTGAGGTAGTAGGTGCTCTTATGAGTAACTCACCTCCAGACAGTCCAAAGTCTGTCCACCATCTGGAAGACACAGGTCACGAGTGCGATAGAATATACCCCATTTACTAGTGCAGCTCCAAGAAGCTTAACATCATCCAGGACAAAGATGCTCTGTTGATTGGCATCCCACCCATCACCTTAAGCCGTCACTCTCTCCACCAGCAATGCACCGTGGCAGCAAAGCGAACCATCTACATTATGCACTGCAGCAACTCACCAAGGCTCCTCTAACAACTCTGTCCAAACCCATGACCTCTGCTATGTAGCAGGACAAGGGCAGCAGATACATAATTCACACAACATCCTGAATGGAACTACATTGCCACTCCTTCACTGTCACTGGGTCAAAATTGTGGACCTTCCTTCCTATCAGCATTGTGGATGTTCCTACACCACAGGGACGGCAGCGAGTCAAGCAGCTTCTCAAGGGCAACTTGGATTGGGCAACAAATGCAAACTTATTCAGTGGTGTGCTCATCCAGGGGAAGAATAAAACGTTTAAATGTTGGTGATCATGGTAATGGAGGGATTATGGGGTAAATTAAATGTTGCTTAAAAAGTTAATTACCAGAGCAGACAGAAAAACGCAGAGGCTGGGCAAAGGAGAAGCGAGACAGAAATTCCCGAGAGGGGGGGGTCACCGCACTAGCAAGAAAGCTAGCGCTGGGGACATGCAGCAAAGCAGGGCTGCAGCGCCCCCAACAGGAGGGAAGGCGCCAGGCAGGGAGGGGGGGGGGGGGGGGGGGGACCACTCAACAGAGGCGGGAGAGCAAACGGGGATAGGAGATGGGGAAAGAGGGACAAAGGAGGGATATACAGGAGGGGGGGGGAGAAAAGGGGGGAAAGGGAGGGACCGGGGAGGATGGGGCACAGGAAGGGAAGGACCTGGGGGTGGGGAATGCAGGGACGGTGGGACAAACAAGGCTAGAAAAGGAACAACAATAGGGCTACAAAGTGCCACAACAGAGGGCTCGGAACAAGGAATCGCTGCAAGCATCCACCCAGTACGGTCACTGGGCGAAGAGAGGCCCCAGAGCGCGGGGGACTACCCGCATGGCAGTCGCACAGCGGGCGGCCATGTCGGGTACCCCCTGGGCGAAGGGAAACCCCGGAGCGCAGGGGCCCGACCGCATGGGGAGAGCAGCGACAGCGGCCATCCTGGACGGCCCCCTAACAAAGGGGAACCCCGGAGGGCAGGGGCGTGTCCACCAGGTAAATATGGTTGATCCCACAGGAGCGAGGGGACAGAAGCCCCCCCACCACGATAGTCGCCTGGAACGTAAGGGGACTCAACGGCCCCTGTGAAAAGATCCAGAGTCCTCACCCACTTAAGAAATATGAAAGCCGACATAATCTTCCTCCAAGAGACGCACCTGAGAGAGCAGGACTGAATGCGGGTAAGGAAGGGCTGGGTGGGACAAACCTACCATTCCTGCTATGGGACGAGGGCCAGGGGGGTGGCGATCCTGATCAGCAAATGGACGATGTTTAGGGCGACAAAGACGGTTACGGACCCGGGGGGACGGTACGTCATGGTCAGCGGGGCCCTGGATGGGGCACCGGTAGTACTAGTTAACGTGTACGCGCCCAACTGGGACGACACGAGCTTCACCAAGAAGACCATGGCAGAAATCCCGGACATAGCAACGCACCGACTAATCATGGGGGGGGACTTCAACTGTGTACAGGATCCAACGACAGACAGATCAAACCCCAAAACGGGGAAAACCTCAAGCATGGCAAGGGAACTCGGTCACTTTATGGAACAGATGGGAGCAGTGGACCCCTGGAGGTTCACCCACCCAGAGGAGAAGGAATTCTCCTTCTTCTCCCCAGTACACAACATATACACCAGAATTGACTTCTTTGTGGTGGGGAAAACGGTGCTTCCGGGGATAGACAAAATGGAATACTCCACAATGGTGATATCAGACCACGCCCCACATTACATGGACGTGCGGCTAGAGATGGGCAGGGCCCAACGCCCCACAAGGAGGTTGGACGTTGCCCTACTAGCAGACAAGGCCTTCAACGAAAGGGTAGCGCGGGCCATAGCGGAGTACACGGAGAACAACCAGAACGGGGAGGTCTCACCCTTCACGTTCTGGGAAGCACTAAAGGTCATAATAAGAGGGGAAATCATTGCTTTCAAAGCGCGAAGAGATAGGGAGGAAAGGGTGGCTAGGCAGCAGCTGGTCGACTCCATACTGGAGTTAGACCGTAAATACTCCGAGGCCCCGACCGTAGAGCTCCTGGCAGAGAGGAAAGAGCTACAAAGGAACTTCAATTTGCTCTCCACCAGGAAAGCAGTGCATCAACTCCGCCAGACACGTGGGACACTATACGAACACGGAGACAAAGCCAGCCGCCTGCTGCACACCAGCTGAGAAAGCAGGCGGCCACCAGAAAAATTGGGCAAATCAGGGACACTCGGGGCACATTAGAAACGGAACCAGAAAAGATCAACAAAGCATTCAGGGGCTTTTACCAAGGGCTGTACACCTCAGAGCCCCCAAGGGGGAGTCCGGGATGATACAGTTTCTTGATGGACTGGACATACCAGTCGTGGGAGAGGGCAGAAAACGGGGCCTGGAAGCACCACTAGCACTGGGAGAGATCATGGACAGCATTAGCTCCATGCAGGCGGGGAAGGCGCCGGGACCAGACGGATTCCCGGCGGACTTCTACAAAACATTCGCGACAGCGCTGGCCCCGCACCTGTGGGAGATGTTCACAGGCTCGCTAGCTAGGGGCACACTGCCACCCACGTTAGCACAGGCCTCAATCTCGCTGATACCTACGAAGGACAAAGACCCAACGGAATGTGGGTCATACAGACCAATCTCACTTCTTTTTTTTTTTTAAATAATTTTTATTGAAAGAGTTTTTCCATACAAACATTTACCCCTACTAATTTTTAAATTATTTACAACACAATCCCTCTAGGCAAATATCCCTCCCTCGCCCGCCCTCTCGCGCGCACCATTCCTCCCCCCCACCCCCCCCAAGCAACAACTTAACAAACAAGGCAGCCTACAGTTTCAGACATGAGCAGCGAGCAGACTTGCCCGCGTTACAGTCGTGCATGTCCCCCCACGACCATTGCTGCCCCCCCCCTCCCTCCCCCCCCCTCCCCTCCCCTCCCCCCCCCCCCCCCCCCCCCCCGGGTTGCTGCTGTCACGACCCCGAACGCCTATCTCTGATCCAAAAAGTCAAGGAAAGGTTGCCACCGCCTGGAGAATCCCTGTACCGACCCTCTCAGGGCAAATTTGATCCTTTCTAGCTGAATATAGCTAGCCATATCGTTAATCCAAGTTTCAATGCTTGGAGGCCTCGCGTCCTTCCATTGAATTAATATCCTTCGTCGAGCCACTAGGGACGCAAAGGCCAGTATTCCGGCCTCCCTAGCCTCCTGTACCCCCGGTTCTACCCCGACCCCAAAGATCGCAAGCCCCCATCCTGGTTTGACCCTGGACCCCACCACCTTCGACACCGTCCTTGCCACCCCCTTCCAGAACCCTTCCAGCACCGGACCAATCTCACTTCTGAACGCGGATGCCAAAATACTGGCCAAGATCCTTGCCAAAAGGCTGGAAGACTGCGTGCCAGA
The DNA here is from genome assembly GCF_902713615.1 of Scyliorhinus canicula. Taxonomy (NCBI): domain Eukaryota; kingdom Metazoa; phylum Chordata; class Chondrichthyes; order Carcharhiniformes; family Scyliorhinidae; genus Scyliorhinus; species Scyliorhinus canicula. The sequence goes on along the minus strand of NC_052165.1, from coordinate 48,815,097 downwards.
GATGGTAGCAGAAGACCAGACGGGCTTTGTCAAAGGTAGACAGCTTACTTCGAACATCAGGCGCCTGCTGAACGTGATAATGACCCCCTCCGGGGAGAGAACACAAGAAGTGATCGTCTCCCTAGATGCAGAAAAGGCCTTCGACAGAATTGAATGGAAATACCTCATAGAGGTACTGGAGCGGTTCGGGCTTGGAACAGGATTCACCTCTTGGGTAACGCTCCTATACAACGCTCCCATGGCGAGTGTACGGACCAACAATACCAACTCCCAATACTTCCAGCTGCACAGGGGCACCAGACAAGGATGCCCACTGTCCCCACTGCTGTTCGCTCTAGAGATCGAGCCACTAGCAATTGCGCTCAGAGCGGCAAAAAGCTGGAGGGGGATCCGAAGGGGAGGCAGAGAGCACAGAGCCTCACTCTATGCAGATGACCTGCTCCTGTATATTTCGGACCCACAAAGCAGCATGGACGGAATCATCGCGCTCCTGAAAGAATTTGGTGCCTTCTCGGGCTACAAACTCAACATGAGCAAAAGCGAGATCGTCCCGGTACACCCACAAGTAGGTGGGGCAGCACTAACGGGACTGCCGTTTAAACAAGCCCGACACAAATTCCGCTCCCTGGGGATCCAAATAGCCCATGACTGGAAAGGGATCCACAAATGGAACCTCACCAGCCTGACGGAGGAAGTTAAAAAGGACCTGCAAAGATGGAACACACTCCCGCTCTCCCTCGCGGGGAGGGTCCAGACGATCAAAATGAACGTGCTGCCCAGGTACCTCTTCCTATTCAGATCCATCCCGATCTACATCCCCAAGGCCTTCTTCAAAGCGCTGGACAAACTTATCATGGCGTTAGTATGGCGGGGGGGAAGAATGCTAGGATCCCAAAGAAGGTCTTGCAAAAAAAAAAATCCAGGGGGGGCTAGCCCTCCCAAACCTACAACTCTGCCACTAGGCGACGGCTGAGCGTGTAAGGGGATGGATCCAGGAGCCAGAAGCCGAGTGGGTGCGTGCGGAGGAGGCCTCCTGCGTGGGGACCTCCCTCCGGGGCCCTCGCCACGGCAGCACTCCCATCCCCACCCAAACAACACTCCAGCAGCCCAGTGGTGACAGCCACCCTCCAATCCTGGAACCAACTGCGGCAGCAATTTGGCCTGACCAAAATGTCGGACAAGGCTCCCATCTGCAACAACCATAGGTTCACACCAGCACTGACTGACGCCACCTTCAAAAGGTGGAGGCAGGACGGAGGGTCACTGACAGTCAGGGACCTATACACGGACGGCAGGATCGCAACACTGGACGAACTGACAGAGAAATTTCAGCTAGCTGGGGGGAACGAGCTACGGTACCTGCAATTAAAAAACTTCCTACGAAAGGAGACAAGGACATACCCACAAGCACCATGACAGACACTACTGGAAGAGTTACTAGACACAAGCATATTAGATAAAGGAAACTGTAGCGACATGTACGACCGACTGGTAGAAGGGGCCGACACTGTACTGGACACAACAAGAAGGAAGTGGGAGGAGGACCTGTGGATCAAAATAGGGTGGGGACTCTGGAGTGAAGCACTGCATAGGGTCAACTTCACCTCCACGTACGCAAGGCTCAGCCTGACGCAACTAAAAGTGGTACATAGAGCCCACTTCACAAGAAACCGTATGAGTAGGTTCTTCCCAGAGGTGGGGGACAGATGTGAATGGTGCCAAAGAGGCCTGGCCAACCACGCCCACATGTTCTGGTCTTGCCCCAGACTTGTGGAGTACTGGACAGCCTTCTTCGAGGCTATGTCCAAAGTGGTGGGGGTGAGGGTGAAGCCATGCCCGAAAGTGGCGGTCTTCGGGGTTTCAGACCAGCCAGATCTATTCCTGGGGAGGAGGGCGGACGCCCTTGCCTTTGCCTCCCTGATCGCCCGCCGTAGAATCCTGTTCGGCTGGCGGTCAGCAGCACCGCCCAGAGCTGCAGACTGGCTGTCCGACCTCTCTGAATCTCTTCAAATGGAGAAAGTCAAATTCGCCATCCGAGGGTCAGACGACGGCTTCCACAGAACGTGGGAGCCATTCACGCAAATGTGAGTGCCCCGATGGGAAGGGGTGGGAGGATTGCTGATGTATACTCTATGCGCTATGTTAATGTTCACTAATTTGCTGTGTTAAGATTATTACTATTTAATATGGAAAATTTTGCAAAACCTTCATTTAAAAAAAAACAGCAGCAGCAACCCGGGGGAGGGGGAGTGGGCGATTTCTTTTCTTTTTTGTAAGGGGCGCATGCTCTATCCTGTTTTGAATTGGGTATTAATTTACTAAACTGTTTATCGTTTAGAGGGTTACGTTGTTCTGTTCTGTTGGCATGTTGCCCTTCTTTCTTTGTACTATTTTCCTTTTTGGAGGGTTTTGTAAACTTATTGAAAACTTTGAATAAATACATTTTTTTTTTAAAAGTTAATTATCGAAACTCTATGGGATCTTCACCCTGTGGCCACACAAATGAGGAGATTTGGCCATCCTCCCAAAATGCTTTTACTCCCAATGCACATGATGGACAAGTGTCTCCACCTATTGTGGGCATCAAGAAAAACATTTTACTCTCTTTATGCTGAATGAATGGTCCTAGTTTTTCCTTAATAAAGGATTCCTGGATCATACGTGGCTGTCCTTCAGTATTTTCTTTGAAATCAAAGTGGGTTCTGCTATTCTGACATGACCATCGGGGGAGACTAGAACAAGAGAACAATTAAACCCAGGCCACTAAGGCGTGACATGAGAAAGTACTTCCTCACACAAAGGGCAGTGGAAATCTGGGACTCTATCCTTTGAAAAACTGTTCTATTTGATTATCAATTGAAAATGATCCAACCTGAAATGGATATATATTTGGCAGTAAAAGATATTAAGGGCTACAAATCAAGGTGGGCTTACGGTACCAATCATCCTTGACCTAATTGAATGAAAGGACAGGCTCGAGGGCTAAATGGCACCCTCCTGTTCCTACGTTCCTATGTTCTCCTAAATGCTGCACACGGTGTGCAGTATCCTGCTCAGCAATCCATTGGGCTACATTTTCATTTTCTCGACAGCGATATGAAAAACAGCCCCTATGGCAATCAAGGAAAATTATACAGTTGCAAAGACAAGTAAAATTATAATGTACCCGGGATCAAATAATATTAATAGAAGTAAATCCTTAAAACATATTCTCATAATTATGTGAGTTGATGTTCAAGTGAATGAGATAGGCTATTAACCATCTGCGTAGTTACATTAGATTGCACAGCAAGTGTTTTCAATAGCATTTTCGTAACATAGGAATAGTGATACAAAGACGAGGGTCCACCCTATTCACTTTCTACCATCTTTGTAGTCACATGATATAATGATAATGGAGTTATTGACCAATCATAGTGACCAATCACAGTGATCAATCTCTATCAATGAGTTTACAACACACCAGATATGAGGGGTGGAATCTTCCTTTCAGGAATATAAGTTGAGTAGCAGGAGTGTAAATGAGAGTGACGTCCACTCGAGAGCGAGATAGTTGACCAAATGTAATCTCATGCTGCTCAGCTTGTTACATGTGCAGGTATGAGGAGAATGGCAGGCAGGAACTCGCCATCCCCGCCCTTACCTCATTGGGTCAAAGGTCCTGGCACCATATTTAAAGTGCACCCAGACAACCATCCACCCACTATAGACCAGGAGCTTCAGATTCTGCATCCGTCAGAATGTCACAGAGAAGACAAGGTGTGGCCTCACGGTCCAGTGATGCCTCCCTGCAGGTTCCCCTCCAGGCCACCCAGGAAAGATGGCATAAGGCCCTCCCACCTATTCAAGGTGGCCTGGATGGAGGTCACAGTGAAGATTAATGCCTGTGGACCCCACAAAAGCACTGCCCAACAATACAGGAAAAAGGGTGAATGCCAGGGTAAGTGGCTCCATATACGCACTGAAAAGTGGCACTCATAAGGGTGCTTTGTGTAAATGTATGAGTGCACAGGGATGTTAGTCCTGAGTTAGGGTTGCAGGACTCAGCAGCAGATGGGCCACATGCACTGAATGTGTGACAGCTACTTAATGCTCTATCAGTTGTAGGATATCCATTTATTGGGGTGCGCTTAGGAGATGGCAGAGACATGTATGCTCATGTACCCTTGGGATGGCAATCAATCCTTGGTTCTGCCTGCAGGACAAGGCCATGCACAATGAGAGAGTGAACCCAGACCAGCGGCTGCATGCTTGATATCCGCGTACTCACCACCTTCTGTAAGGGGCTTGACAAACTTGCCAGTGTGGGCCAGGACTGTGCCTGTGCCAAAGGGAGACAGGAATCTACCTGGAAACCAACGAGGGTGCTCCAGGTTGCAGTTGGCAGATGCGTTGTCAGTGAATCACAGAATTGTTATGACACAGAGGGAAGACATTTGCCCCATTGTGTCTGCACTGGCTCTCCAAATGAGCATCATGGATTAGTCTTTTCCACATACTACTGCACATTTTTCCTGTTCAAGTAATCATCCAATGCCTTCTTGAATGCCTCGAGTGTTTCAACAGGAGAACCTACATCAGAATCCAGTAAGTATAGGTGGTCTTCATCCCAGGTACCAGCAAGAAAAGGTGGAGGAAAAGAAGGCAACCAACCCACAGCTCCAGCCCTACCTCTGAGTTCCACAGCTGGTGGAGGAAGTGATGGCCAAGGTCTCTGACACTTGGAAGACGGCTGATCCTCATGCAGATGACGAGCCTCTGGACTAGGCCCTAAGAAACCTGATGAGGATGCAGAAACGGGAAAGGGGCACACAGATAGCCAGCACTGCTGCCTCATGGTACTGAAGACCCGTGTTTCATTCTGGCCCTGGGTCACTGTCCATGTAGAATTAGCAAATTCTCCCTGTGTCTGCGTGGGTCTCACCTCCACAACCCAAAGATGTGCATTGTAGGTGGATTGGCCATGCTAAAGTTGCCCCTTAATAAAAAAGCAAACAGGCAAGGGTCAATCAGGCAGAAATGCCAGAGACCATGTGCAGAATGGACCGTAAGCTAGAGCAGTGTTTCTCAAACGTTTTTTTGCCGGAACCCACTTTTACCAACCAGTCGAACTTCGGGACCCATTCCTGCTGGCCTTCCCAACCCACACCATTTTGCCTTGGTGATCAATGCCTGCCGACCTTCGTAACGTACCATTTTCATGTATCTTTAATGTGACAGGTGAGCCTGCTTAGACCTCACAATCTCACTCCAATCAGGTTCACAGGAGGGAAGGGCAATATCAGGTGTAGCGTTCAGCCAGTTCCTTTCTGCTGTCTTCATCTTTGTGAGGACAGAAAATTGAATTTCACACATTTCGGTCACTGTGAAGGGCAATAGCAACAAAATGCTCATTTTACTCAGCATTGGATACTCCTCGGAAATGGTACTCCAGAATGCTGACAGCCTCATGGACTTGTGGAGTGTCTTTAATGTGCTGTCACAGGTGAGGCACAGACATTCAATCTCTTAATTTGGAGTCAGCTGTAAGATAATAATTGACTCTGGGGCCTCAAACTCAAAAGGATTTTTCATCCACATCTTCTCTCACAAAATCTGAAATTTCTCCTCTGGAAAGTATTTAAAAAATTGTTGATCAATGCAGCTAGATGCGATTGAATAAGGCCTGCCAGTGTATTGACAATTTCCTTTCTAACACTGTTTTCTTCAATGTGTCATAGCAGTGTGGGGAACATGTAGTTGTTTTGGCTTTGTAATTGTACTTGCCAAAATTTTTGAAGGTACCTATTCTTCAAATGCCAAAAGCAATCATCATCCTTCCTTCCTTTGCAGTTGAGGTTCAGTTTGTTTACAATTGAAAAGGTGTCTGCAAGGTAAGACATAGTTAGCATCAAACTTTCATTTGCCAGTACTTCCCTGCATATGACACACATGGGTTTTGCATCCTGATTTGCATTGGCACAATTGACAAAGCCATACCACAAGAAATCAACGTTATACTTCTTTATTCCCGATTTCAGTTTCTTCCGAGTAGGCTTCAGCAGAGGCCCTGGAGCTCTGTATACAGCTCACACTAGCACTGCTTTGTCCTGCCATGGGCTCTCCTGAGCAGCTCGCTCCAGCAGATTTGGTTGCGAGATCCTAGGGATATGGGTACATTAAAGCAAACTTTACTAACACATTATTAATTTCTTTAACATCACACAAGAAAATAGCTTACAATTACGCCAGGCTCAAACCTTGGAGGGTAAAACTGGCACCTGGATACCGTGACGCTGCCAACATGGCATCGTGGGTCTCAGGGGTCTCCGCAATGTTGGTAGGGTTGAGGAGAGTTCGAAAGAGCAGGAGGGGCCTGAAGGGTGGGTGGTGTAAGAATTGGGGCTGACAGACAAATTGGTAGGGTTTCAGCCGGCCAGCAGGACATTCGTCTAAGTGTAGCCTTGGTGGGGAGAAACCCCAAGGCCAATGAAACAGCAAAGTGATGTTAGATTGCAGGATGGTTATCAGCACTGCAGCCACCAAGAAACACCTCGCTAAATGTGTAATTCAGCGGACTTTAACTCGAGTCTGCTGAATTCGCACCCATTGTGTTTCCGCTGGGTGCGACGACGTAACTAATGGGAGGAGATGGAGTACCAGGTATTTTGCAAAAAAGCAGTTTAGTTTTAGATTGGGATGTGAACAGAAGCCAAGTATCTGCTCTCGATACAGTTCAGTTGACGATCTGCCAGTAGCTGGACTAACAGTTTCTTTCCAAGCAGTTCAGTTAGAGTGGGGAGATGGAAGTCAAACTATGGAGTCAAGTTTCTGAAGACTTCAGCTCCAGGTACTGCATTGTTCTGACAGGGTCAGGTCTCTTTCTTTAAAGCAGACTCAAAAGATTTGTCTTTTTCAAAGCGGAATTTCCGCTCATGGCTCTTTGGGTCGCAGGCATTTAAGGGTATGGAACTTGTTCGCCCATCAGAATTCAACAGTGTCTTCTTAAAGATCAACTTCTCTCACCTTATCAACATTGTTATTACTGAATATTTTGACATGAGAAACACTGGCCATCATTTGTAAGTGTGGTGGCCTAGGCATGTGTCATACAATCCATTACTTACTGCTCACTAGGTCGGGAGCTCTGAGATTGATGTGTGTGTTGAATGTGCAGTGAATTCATTGCATCTCCTGCTGCTGTTGCCCTGATGTGAGGTGGACGTAAAGAGTCCTCAAGGGGAGTTAATGAGGCTATGTGAGTGACAAGGAACACTGTAGATGCAATTTGAGAGTTTAAGGACCGAAGCTGTCTACTGTGATCTGCAAAAAGAAAACCAGAGGCTTCCCGTGATGTCAGGAAAGTGTTGGGGGGGGGGGGGGGGGGGGGGGGTGCAGGTCCAAACATTCCTGGCTATAGCTCAAATGCAATATTGAGCTAACATGAAGGTTGCAAGTAAGGAGGCAATGGGCTAATTGGCCTTGATTGCAGAAGCAAGTGAGTGTAGGATTAAAAGGTGTGTTTGCGACTTCGGGTGGCGGCGATGACGTAGGAAGCCGCACATTTGGGAGCTCCCGTTTTAAACTGACTTTTCGGCTCTTTTTAGAGCCCAAAACGGAAATTTTTCGACGTCTCCCGGTGGGAGAGGGTGTGCTGATCGACTTTCCCCGAAGTCCATGACTCGAAGTCGGAGTGGAAAGGGGGAAAAATTGGCAGCAGCTCCCCCAAAAAAACGGGGGAAGGAATTCAAGATGGCGGCCGGCGGAGCTCCAGAGGAGTGGAAGCAGTGGGCCCTGGAGCAACAAGCAGCTCTCCTGCGCTGTTTTGCAGACTTCAAGGCTGAGGTACTGAGCTCTCTGCAGGAAACGAACAGAAGGCTGTCGGAGATTCAGATGACCCAGGGTGCTGCCATCAAGGAGTTGCAGACGCAGGCCACTGAACGAGAGGAGGAGGCCGTGGTCCTCGTGAGTAAGGTGGAGGGACACGAGGCACTCCACAAGAAGTGGCAGGAACGCTTCGAGGAGCTTGATCACCACATGAGGCGGAAGAATCTGACAACCTACGTGGCCACGATGCTGAACTCGCTAGTGGGGGCCGGGTCTTTCCATCTGCGCTTGGAGCTGGAGGGAGCACACAGAGTACTGGCCAGGAGGCCTAAGGAGAATGAACCCCCGCGTTTGGTGCTGGTGAGGTTCCACCGGTTCAGTGATCGGGAGTGTGTGCTGCGCTGGGCCAAGAAGGTGAAGAGCAGCAATTGGAAGAATGGGGTAGTACGGATCTACCAGGATTGGAGAGCGGAGGTGGCTAAGCGGCGGTCCGGATTTAATCGGACGAAAGAGGTGCTTTACAGGAAAAAGATAAAGTTCGGAATGTTGCAGCCCGCGCGCCTGTGGGTAACTTATTCGGACCGGCATTATTATTTTGATTCCCTGGAGGAGGCGTGGGCCTTCGTGCGGACGGAGAAACTGGACTTGAACTAGGGGTTGGGGGTTGCGGGGTCGGTTGTAATACTTTATTGCTGAATTCTGCTGTTGCTGTGTTCTTTTTTTTTGTACTTTTGCAATTTTGATATGGTTATTTATGGGTTGTTCTGTTATTTTTTTTGCTGTGGGGCATTGTTTGAGTTTTGTATCTTGCGGGGAGGGTTGGGGGGGTCTGTTGTATTCTATGTTGGGTTGGAGGTATGGAATGGGGCTGGTATTTGGGAGCTGCGTCAGAAGGGTGTGGTGGGGCAGTGCGAAAGCGTGGGCTCTCCTCTGGTTTCCCGCGCTGCGGGGCTGGGAGGTGGAGACGATAACGGGGGGAGGCGGGGCCTTAACTGGTTCTTCCCCGCGCTGGAGCGGTGCCTGGAGGAGGGATAGATTGGGGGATGATCCCACTTCGGGAGGGGTCGGGCTATTGGCGGGAGTTTCCGGGGTCAGCAGAAGTTAGCTGACCCACGGAAGTACAATGGAGGATGGTTCACGGCTAGGAGGGTTCCTAGCCTGGGGGGGAAGGGAGGGGGGGAAAGGGGAATACCGGGTTGCTGCTGGTAGGGTCAGGAAGGAGCTGGTGGGGGCTGGGGGGACAGAGGTGAGGTGTTGTCGCTGTGGGGACTGGGTCGGGCAGGGGGTGCTGGCCTGGGGCGGGCAGTCGACGGGCTATGGCTAGTCGACGGGGGAGGGGGGGCGGGACGCCCTCTGATCCGGTTGGTCACCTGGAATGCGAGAGGATTGAATGGGCCGATGACGCGGTCGAGGGTACTTGCTCATCTGAAGGGGCTAAAGGCAGATGTGGCAATGCTTCAGGAGACCCACCTGAAGGTGGCGGACCAGGTCCATCTGAGGAAGGGATGGGTGGGGCAGATTTTCCACTCTGGGTTGGATGTAAAGAACCGGGGAGTGGCGATTCTGGTGGGGAAAAATGTGTTGTTTGAGGCATCTGAGGTGGTGGCGGATAAGGGGGGCTAGGTATGTTATGGTTAGGGGCAGGCTACAAGGAGAGAAGGTGGTACTTGCTAGTGTGTATGCCCCAAATTGGGACGATGCGGGCTTTATGAGGAGTATGTTGGGACGGGTCCCAGATCTGGAGGCGGGAGGTCTGATCATGGGGGGGGGACTTCAATACGGTGTTGGATCCTTCACTGGATCGGTCCAGCTCCAGGACGGGTAGGAGGCCGGCGGCGGCCAAGGTACTGAGAGGGTTTATGGACCAGATGGGTGGGGTGGATCCATGGAGATTTGTGAGGCCGAGGGCACACGAGTACTCTTTCTTCTCCCACGTAAATAGAGTCTACTCTCGGATAGACTTCTTCATGGTGAGTAGGGGACTGATTCCGAGAGTGGAGGAGGCCGAGTATTCGGCCATTGCAATCTCCGACCACGCTCCGCATTGGATAGAGTTGGAGATGGGGGAGGTGCAGGACCAGCGCCTGTTGTGGCGGTTGGATGTGGGGTTGTTGGCGGAGGAGGAGGTGTGCAGGAGGTTCCGGGCAAGTATTGAGGGGTACCTCGAGGTGAATGATACGGGGGAGGTTCAGGTGGGGGTGGTCTGGGAAGCCCTGAAGGCAGTGATTCGTGGGGAGCTGATATCCATCCGGGCACACAGGGAGAGGAGCGAGAGGAGTGAGAGGGATAGACTGGTGGGAAAGATGCTGGAGGTGGACAGGAGGTACGCAGAGGCACCAGAGGAGGGACTGTTGGGGGAGAGGCGCAGCCTGCAGGCTAAATTTGATTTGCTGACCACTAGAAAGGCGGAGGCACAGTGGAGGAAGGCACAAGGGGCAGTGTATGAACATGGTGAAAAGGCGAGTAGGATGCTGGCTCATCAGCTGCGTAAGCGGGATGCGGCTAAGGAAATTGCTGGAGTGAGAGACAAGAGTGGGAATGTGGTGCGGAAGGGGGTAGAGGTGACTGAGGTCTTCAAGGACTTTTACGGGGAACTGTACCGGTCGGAGCCAACAGGGGAGAGGAGGGGAATGGAGAGGTTCCTCGATGGGCTTTCTTTCCCGAAGGTGCAGGAGGAGTAGGTGGAGGGGTTGGGTGCGCCGATTGAGCTGGAGGAGCTAGTAAAGGGGATCGGGCAGATGCAGTCAGGAAAGGCACCGGGGCCGGATGGGTTCCCGGTGGAATTTTATGAAAAGTTTGTGGACCTAGTGAGCCCCTTGCTGGTGCGGACACTTAATGAAGCGTGGGAAGGGGGGACGTTGCCCCCGACGATGTCGCGGGCGCTGATCTCGTTAATTTTAAAGAGGGATAAGGACCCCCAGCAGTGTGGTTCATACAGGCCCATATCTCTCCTCAACGTAGATGCCAAGGTGCTGGCAAAAATCCTGGCCACCAGGATAGAGGACTGTGTGCCAGGGGTTGTGCACGAGGACCAGACAGGTTTTGTGAAGGGAAGGCAGCTGAACACGAATGTGCGGAGATTGTTGAATGTCATCATGATGCCGGCGATTGAGGGGGAGGCAGAGATAGTGGTGGCGCTGGATGCGGAGAAGTCCTTCGATAGAGTGGAGTGGGTGTACTTATGGGAGGTGTTGGGGAGGTTTGGATTTGGTGAAGGGTTCATTAGATGGGTAAGGCTGCTATATGAGGCCCCGATGGCGTGCGTGGCCATGAATGGGAGGAGGTCGGAGTACTTCCGGCTTTACCGAGGGACCAGGCAGGGTTGCCCCGTCCCCCTTGTTGTTTGCACTGGCAATCGAGCCGCTGGCGATGGCGTTGAGGGATTCAGAGAGGTGGAGAGGCTTGGTGCGAGGTGGAGAGGGACATAGGGTGTCGTTGTATGCCGATGGGGTCCAATGTGTCAATGGTGTGTAAATGGGTGATGGAGGGGGGAGGGGCAGCATGGAAAAGAATGGAAATGGCGTCATGTAGAGGTACGAGCCTGGGTGCCATGGTAACGGCGCCGTTGCCGCTCTCCCCTAAGAGGTTTACCACGAGCCCGGTGGTGGCGGTGACCCTAAGAATCTGGGGACAGTGGAGACGGCATAGGGGGGAAACAGGGGGCTCGATGGAGGCTCCATTGGGTGGCAATCATCGGTTCATCCCAGGGAACAGGGATGGGGGATTTAGGGGGTGGCAAAGGGTGGGCATCAGTAAATTGAGGGACCTGTTTATTGGCGGGAGGTTTGCGGGCCTGGGGGAACTGGAAGATAAATTTGAGCATCCCCAAGGGAACATGTTCAGATACTTGCAGGTAAAGGCGTTTGCTAGGCGACAGGTAGAGGGATTCCCTTTGCTGCCCTCGCGGGGGACGATGGACAGAGTGCTTTCGGGGGTGTGGGTCGGAGAGGGGAAGGTGTCTGACATCTATAAGGTAATGCAGGAGGTGGAGGAGTCGTCAGTGGAGGAGCTGAAGGCTAAATGGGAGGAGGAGCTCGGGGAGCAGATAGAGGACGGAACTTGGGCGGATGCCTTGGAGAGAGTCAACTCTTCTTCCTCATGTGCGAGGCTTAGTCTCATCCAATTTAAGGTGCTGCACAGTGCCCACATGTCCGGGACTAGGATGAGTAGGTTCTTTGGGGGTGAGGACAGGTGCACCAGATGTTCGGGGAGTCCAACGAACCACGCCCATATGTTCTGGGCATGCCCAGCACTGGAAGAATTCTGGAAGGGGGTGGCGGGGACGGTGTCGAGGGTGGTTGGATCCAGGGTCAAACCAGGGTGGGGACTCGCGATTTTTAGAGTTGTGGTAGAGCCGGGAGTGCAGGAGGCGAAAGAGGCCGGTGTCCCGGCCTTTACGTCCCTAGTAGCCCAACGAAGGATTCTGCTACAGTGGAAGGATGCGAGGCCCCCAAGTGTGGAGACCTGGATCAGTGACATGGTGGGATTTATAAAATTGGAAAGGGTCAAATTTGCCCTGAGAGGATCAATACAAGGGTTCTATAAACGATGGCAGCCTTTTCTGGACTTCCTGGCTCAAAGATAGGTATCTTGGTCAATAGCAGCAGCAACCCGGGGGGTGGGGGGGGGGGGGGGGGGTGTAAGGGGGGGGTGTTCCTTATTGTAGTTTCTATATGTAACTTAATATTGTGTTAATTTGCGTTGTTGTTAAAATGCTGTGTTGTTCATGGAGGTGGGGCAAATGTTTATGATTACTAATATTGTTATTTTTGGTATTTTATTATGGTTCGTTGTTGTTGTATAAATTCAAAATTTTTTAATTAAAATTATTTTTTTTAAAAAAGGTGTGTTTGCAGTTGACTGCAGCCTTTGTGATCTCTCACATGGCGAATTGTTTGCTTGTTCACCTCAGGACCTCACATTAAGAGATTGCTCCCAAAGTGCACCGGATTTGATTAACAACTGGGGGGATGTATTCTCCGATCGCCGGCGCCGGAATTGCGTTCGGCAATCGGCCAAAGAATCCTCGTTTACGCCGGAATCGAGGGTGATGCCCTTTTTGCGATTCTCCGCCCCCTCAGAAGCGGCATACTCCCGACGCTGCACGCCATATGGACGGCCTCAGGACGTCACCTGAGGGCCTCTCCCGAAGCTCCACCCCGATGGGCCGAGTCCCTGACGGCGTCGCTCGCGTGTGCTCACACTGTTCGGGGACTTCGCGTGGCGGCTGTGGACTGAGTCCAGCTCCGCCTCAGTCGGGGAAGGGTGCGCTGGCAGGGGGGAGCTTCGGTGGGGGCTGGACGGACTGGTGGGGGGAGGTCTGGGGGTGGCGAGGATGGTTACAGGAAGGCAGCTTTTGGTAGGCCAGGTCCGCGTGTGGCCGGCGCCATGTTGCACGCAGGTAAAGCCGCTATGCTGCACGGCTGCTAGCCCCCCACTGGACGGAGATTCGGTGCGGGTGCGGCACCGACTTTCTACTCATAAGACCAGACGGATCCTGTGGATCAGAGAATCCAGCCCTGGGTTGTTATCCCTTGAGGTGAGAGTGAGTAGAATGGTCCTAAGTGCTGGACGATGCCAAGGGCTGAGAGGCTATTTATGTGAAACATCAATTTGCAGAGGCTGCAGGGTCCGTGCAGGATAATGTTTAACTTGGCTGTGTCCAGAATGACACATCACAGTCTTGCAGTAATACTAAGGTTATCTAGGACTGGGATGTGTTGGTCTCTCTGCAATTGGAGAGTTGAGAATGGTTAGTCCTCCAGGCCCCCGAGAACATTAAGACATTGTTATTGGGTCGTCTCCAAAGTTACTTTGATACTTTTCGAGTTGATAAAGTTGTCAAGGGATGTGGGGTTACTGAGGGCGATGGGTGATTGCAAATTCGTCACCAGAACTTCTCTGATCAAGGTGCATGGCGAAGCAAACCTGAGGGACCAAATGGTTCCTCCTGGTGCACTCATGTTGTTGTTCCGCCTCAAAGAGCTCTCTGCAAGATCTAACCCCATTGGTGTAGGGGTGACATGAGTGCCGATCTGTCAAGAAAACTAATCATGTTGCTTTCAATGTGCAGTTCATAGACTTTGTGAGGACTTGTGCAAGCCAAGGCAGACAACAATGATCTGGGGCACTCTCTGTGGAGTGCCCTGTTGTGGTGAATGTAACATGGTAATTCACACTGTATCTTTGTAAGCGCAGTAGCGTTATCCGGCCACTAGGGGGAGTAGCTCTGGGAATGCTCAGAAGCTTGGGCAGGGCTCCACCCTTGGCTCCGCCCACAACTCCTCCCCCTTGTGCTGCTGTATAAATCCCCTTGTCCAGAGTCAGGCTGCAGTTCACCGAGAGTTCATCAACGGGTAACAGGCTGGCTCTGTAGTAAGTAGATTAAAGCCTATATTCATATCGGAAAATGCGTGTCTGGTGAATTGATGGTTCCATCACCTGTTCCAACTCTTCTTGATCTCTTCCTAGTCTAGTGCTACATATAGAAGATTATCTAGGATGGGCGTCAGAGGTGGAAGCAGCCTGTTTCTTTCATGCCCTGTGGCCTTTGATGCCATTGGCTGCATTGCCGCGCCACCCTGAACTGCCCACTGCCCTTGAGATGTACCGGTGACCGGAGGGGGGTGTTCTGAAGAGCTGGAGACCGCCGTACTCTTGTTCGTGGCAGGCCCGAGGTTGGCCTCCAGCGCTTCCTCTTCCCTGATAGTGTCTGTAGGGTCCTGGCGAACACGATGGGATGGAGGGGCAGCTGGAGTGAGCTCCAGAGGCCTCTGATTCATCTGGCTGCCAGTCCTGGAGGCCCCCCCGATTGTTTCCACCATGGTGGCGACACCCTCAGCGATGGTCCTCAGTGACTGGGTCATTCTCTGCGGTATCTCAGCAATGTCAACCTGTGTCTGGAGCATGTCCCTCAGCGACTGGGCCATGATGTTGGGGTCCTTAGCCATGGTCGTCACAGATAGAAGCATATCTTAGATACCCACTGCGCAACACAGATGTTGTGCTCCAGGTTTGCACTGCAGTTGCCACCATACCAGTGTTGGACTGGGTGTCATGCATTATCGGCATAATCTCCTGCAGCTGCAGCCTTTGGGATTCCTCCAATCGACCTTGCAGTCGCTGGAATGTTGCATGACACACCTCCTGAATCTCATGGCCTGACCTATCATCTGTATCAGCTGGGAGAACCACGTCCAGAGGCTCAGCACCTGGTTTGGACCCAGCTCAGTCCTGGCATCCAGGCGACCTCCAACTGCTGTCTCCCTTGGATGTTCCATTCTCTCTGAGAAGTTCACCAGATTGTGCACCAAAGCCTGTCCGCTAATCTCGCCCACCAAGGCGTCTGTCTCAGTGCTGGTTGAAGTTGTGCATGCAGCTGTGACGCCTTACTGGTGGTACAATGAAAATATGACCAGTGAGAGGGAACGTGCGATACAATGGAAATGTGGTCAGTGAGAGGGAACGTGCGATACAATGGAAATGTGGGCAGAGAGGAGGAACCTGTGATAAAATGGAAATGTGGTCAGTTAGAGGGAACCTGCGATACAATGGAAATGTGGGCAGTGAGAAGGAATGTGCGATACAATGGAAATGTGGTCAGTGAGTGGGAACCTGTGATACAATGGAAATGTGGTCAGTGAGGGGGAACCTGTGATACAATGGAAATGTGGTCAGTGAGAGGGAACGTGCGATACAATGGAAATGTGGGCAGTGAGGGGGAACCTGTGATACCATGGAAATGTGGTCAGTGAGAGGCAACCTGCGATACAATGGAAATGTGGTCAGTTAGAGGGAACCTGTGATACAATGGAAATGTGGTCAGTGAGAGGGAACCTGTGATACAATGGAAATGTGGTCAGTGAGAGGGAACCTGTGATACAATGGAAATGTGGTCAGTGAGGGGGAACCTGCGATACAATGGAAATGTGGTCAGTTAGAGGGAACCTGCGATACAATGGAAATGTGGTCAGTTAGAGGGAACCTGCGATACAATGGAAATGTGGGCAGTGAGAGGGAACCTGTGATACAATGGAAATGCGGTCAGTGAGGGAACCTGAGATACAATGGAAATGCGGTCAGTGAGGGGGAACCTGTGATACAATGGAAATGTGGGCAGTGAGGGGGAACCTGTGATACAATGGAAATGTGGTCAGTGAGGGGGAACCTGTGATACAATGGAAATGTGGGCAGTGAGGGGGAACCTGTGATACAATGGAAATGTGGTCAGTGAGAGTGAACCTGTGATACAATGGAAATGTGGTCAGTGAGGGGGAACCTGCGATACAATGGAAATGTGGTCAGTGAGAGGGAACCTGTGATACAATGGAAATGTGGTCAGTGAGGGGGAACCTGCGATACAATGGAAATGTGGTCAGTGAGAGGGAACCTGTGATACAATGGAAATGTGGTCAGTGAGGGGGAACCTGTGATACAATGGAAATGTGGTCAGTGAGGGGGAACCTGCGATACAATGGAAATGTGGTCAGTGAGGGGGAACCTGTGATACAATGGAAATGTGGGCAGTGAGAGGGAACCTGTGATACAATGGAAATGTGGTCAGTGAGAGGGAACCTGTGATACAATGGAAATGTGGTCAGAGAGGAGGAACCTGCGATACAATGGAAATGTGGTCAGTTAGAGGGGGAACCTGTGATACAATGGAAATGTGGTCAGTTAGAGGGGGAACCTGCGATACAATGGAAATGTGGTCAGTGAGGGGGAACCTGCGATACAATGGAAATGTGGTCAGTGAGAGGGAACCTGAGATACAATGGAAATGTGGTCAGTGAGGGGGAACCTGCGATACAATGGAAATGTGGTCAGTGAGAGGGAACCTGAGATACAATGGAAATGTGGTCAGTGAGGGGGAATCTGCGATACAATGGAAATGTGGTCAGTGAGGGGGAACCTGTGATACAATGGAAATGTGGTCAGTGAGAGGGAACGTGCGATACAATGGAAATGTGGTCAGTTAGAGGGAACCTGTGATACAATGGAAATGTGGTCAGTGAGAGGGAACCTGCGATACAATGGAAATGTGGTCAGTGAGAGGGAACCTGTGATACAATGGAAATGTGGTCAGTGAGGGGGAACCTGTGATACAATGGAAATGTGGTCAGTGAGGGGGAACCTGCGATACAATGGAAATGTGGTCAGTGAGGGGGAACCTGTGATACAATGGAAATGTGGGCAGTGAGAGGGAACCTGTGATACAATGGAAATGTGGTCAGTGAGAGGGAACCTGTGATACAATGGAAATGTGGTCAGAGAGGAGGAACCTGCGATACAATGGAAATGTGGTCAGTTAGAGGGGGAACCTGTGATACAATGGAAATGTGGTCAGTTAGAGGGGGAACCTGCGATACAATGGAAATGTGGTCAGTGAGGGGGAACCTGCGATACAATGGAAATGTGGTCAGTGAGAGGGAACCTGAGATACAATGGAAATGTGGTCAGTGAGGGGGAACCTGCGATACAATGGAAATGTGGTCAGTGAGAGGGAACCTGAGATACAATGGAAATGTGGTCAGTGAGGGGGAATCTGCGATACAATGGAAATGTGGTCAGTGAGGGGGAACCTGTGATACAATGGAAATGTGGTCAGTGAGAGGGAACGTGCGATACAATGGAAATGTGGTCAGTTAGAGGGAACCTGTGATACAATGGAAATGTGGTCAGTGAGAGGGAACCTGTGATACAATGGAAATGTGGTCAGTGAGAGGGAACCTGTGATACAATGGAAATGTGGTCAGTGAGGGGGAACCTGCGATACAATGGAAATGTGGTCAGTTAGAGGGAACCTGCGATACAATGGAAATGTGGTCAGTTAGAGGGAACCTGCGATACAATGGAAATGTGGGCAGTGAGAGGGAACCTGTGATACAATGGAAATGCGGTCAGTGAGGGAACCTGAGATACAATGGAAATGCGGTCAGTGAGGGGGAACCTGTGATACAATGGAAATGTGGGCAGTGAGGGGGAACCTGTGATACAATGGAAATGTGGTCAGTGAGGGGGAACCTGTGATACAATGGAAATGTGGGCAGTGAGGGGGAACCTGTGATACAATGGAAATGTGGTCAGTGAGAGTGAACCTGTGATACAATGGAAATGTGGGCAGTGAGGGGGAACCTGCGATACAATGGAAATGTGGTCAGTGAGAGGGAACCTGTGATACAATGGAAATGTGGTCAGTGAGGGGGAACCTGCGATACAATGGAAATGTGGTCAGTGAGAGGGAACCTGTGATACAATGGAAATGTGGTCAGTGAGGGGGAACCTGTGATACAATGGAAATGTGGTCAGTGAGGGGGAACCTGCGATACAATGGAAATGTGGTCAGTGAGGGGGAACCTGTGATACAATGGAAATGTGGGCAGTGAGAGGGAACCTGTGATACAATGGAAA
This sequence comes from Scyliorhinus canicula, assembly GCF_902713615.1. Lineage (NCBI taxonomy): Eukaryota > Metazoa > Chordata > Chondrichthyes > Carcharhiniformes > Scyliorhinidae > Scyliorhinus > Scyliorhinus canicula. Next base: position 48,796,881 of record NC_052165.1, on the reverse strand, counting down.
TGTGGTCAGTGAGAGGGAACCTGTGATACAATGGAAATGTGGTCAGAGAGGAGGAACCTGCGATACAATGGAAATGTGGTCAGTTAGAGGGGGAACCTGTGATACAATGGAAATGTGGTCAGTTAGAGGGGGAACCTGCGATACAATGGAAATGTGGTCAGTGAGGGGGAACCTGTGATACAATGGAAATGTGGTCAGTGAGAGGGAACCTGAGATACAATGGAAATGTGGTCAGTGAGGGGGAACCTGCGATACAATGGAAATGTGGTCAGTGAGAGGGAACCTGAGATACAATGGAAATGTGGTCAGTTAGAGGGAACCTGTGATACAATGGAAATGTGGGCAGTGAGGGGGAACCTGTGATACAATGGAAATGTGGTCAGTGAGGGGGAATCTGCGATACAATGGAAATGTGGCAGTTAGAGGGAACCTGTGATACAATGGAAATGTGGGCAGTGAGGGGGAACCTGTGATACAATGGAAATGTGGTCAGTGAGGGGGAACCTGCGATACAATGGAAATGTGGTCAGTTAGAGGGAACCTGTGATACAATGGAAATGTGGTCAGTGAGGGGGAACCTGTGATACAATGGAAATGTGGGCAGTGAGGGGGAACCTGTGATACAATGGAAATGTGGTCAGTGAGGGGGAACCTGTGATACAATGGAAATGTGGTCAGTGAGAGGGAACGTGCGATACAATGGAAATGTGGTCAGTGAGAGGGAATCTGCGATACAATGGAAATGTGGTCAGTGAGAGGGAACCTGCGATACAATGGAAATGTGGTCAGTGAGAGGGAACGTGTGATACAATGGAAATGTGGTCAGTGAGAGGGAACGTGTGATATAATGGAAATGTGGTCAGTGAGAGGGAACGTGTGATATAATGGAAATGTGGGCAGTGAGTGGGAACCTGTGATACAATGGAAATGTGAGCAGTGAGAGGGAACGTGTGATATAATGGAAATGTGGGCAGTGAGTGGGAACCTGTGATACAATGGAAATGTGGTCAGTGAGTGGGAACCTGCGATACAATGGAAATGTGGTCAGTGAGAGGGAATCTGCGATACATTGGAAATGTGGTCAGTGAGAGGGAACGTGTGATATAATGGAAATGTGGTCAGTGAGAGGGAACGTGTGATACAATGGAAATGTGGTCAGTGAGAGGGAATCTGCGATACAATGGAAATGTGGGCAGTGAGAGAGAATCTGCGATACAATGGAAATGTGGGCAGTTAGAGGGAACCTGCGAGACACTGTAAATGTGATCAGTGAGGGGGAAACTGCGATACAATGGAAATGTGGTCAGTGAGTGGGAACCTGCGATACAATGGAAATGTAGTCAGTGAGGGGGAACCTGTGATACAATGGAAATGTGACCAGTGTGGGGGAACTGTGATACAATAGAAATGCGGTCAGTTAGGGGGAACCTGTGATACAATGGAAATGCGGTCAGTTAGGGGGAACCTGTGATACAATGGAAATGTGGCCAGTTAGAGGGAATCTGCGAGTGGTGGTTGATGGGAAATGCTCTGACTGGTGTCCAGTTACTAGTGGTGTACCACAAGGATCTGTTTTGGGGCCGTTGCTGTTTGTCATTTTTATAAATGACCTGGAGGAGGGCGTAGAAGGATGGGTGAGTAAATTTGCAGATGACACTAAAGTCGGTGGAGTTGTGGACAGTGCAGAAGGATGTTACAAGTTACAGAGGGATATAGATAAGCTGCAGAGCTGGGCTGACATGTGGCAAATGGAGTTTAATGCAGAAAAGTGTGAGGTGATTCATTTTGGAAGGAATAACAGGAAGACAGAGTACTGGGCTAATGGTAAGATTCTTGGTAGTGTGGACGAACAGAGAGATCTCGGTGTCCATGTCCATAGATCCCTGAAATTTGCCACCCAGCTTGAGAGGGTTGTTAAGAAGGCGTACGGTGTGTTAGCTTTTATTGGTAGAGGAATTGAGTTTCGGAGCCATGAGGTCATGTTGCAGTTTTACAAAACTCTGGTGCGGCCGCATTTGGAATATTGCGTGCAGTTCTGGTTGCCGCCATATAGGAAGGATGTGGAAGCATTGGAAAGGGTACAGAGGACATTTACAAGAATGTTGCCTGGTATGGAGGGAAGATCATATGAGGAAAGGCTGAAGGACTTGAGGCTGTTTTCGTTAGAGAGAAGAAGGTTAAGAGGGGACTTAATTGAGGCATACAAAATGATCAGAGGATTAGGTAGGGTAGACATCGAGAGCCTTTTTCCTCAGATGGTGATGTCCAGCACGAGGGGACATAGCTTTAAATTGAGGGGAGATAGATATAGGACAGATGTCAGAGATAGGTTCTTTACTCAGAGAGTAGTAAGAGCGTGGAATGCCCTGCCTGCAACAGTAGTGGACTCGTCAACACTAAACGCATTCAAATGGTCATTGGATAGGCATATGGACGATAAGGGAATAGTGTAGAGGGACTTTAGAAGGGTTTCACAGGATGGTGCAACATCGTGGGCCGAAGGGGCTTGTACTGCGCCGTAATGTTCTATGTTCTATGACTCTTACTATCTCTGTCCTCTTCAATTATGTCTACCACCTGACACAATGGTACCTTTCTATCTTCTTCCCCACAGTGCTATTTCCTCAACATATTTATGTGACATAATTGGTCCTTCTTCCTGCGGTCTGGAGTATCTATTAGTTAAGTCACCTTACTCACCCTCTACATTATAGTGGCCACTGAATTTTGATTTCAGAGGTTCACCCTGCAAAGGCAACAACACCACTACGTCATCTCCAGCTTAGAATGTTCTAGATCTGGCATGTTTATCTGCCCACGTTTTCATTCTTGCTTCTGAAACCTTTCAATGCCCTTGGGCTAGCTGACAAGCTCCTGTGAGTCTTTCCAGAAACGTGGACACATAATCCAACTCTGAGGACCGGTCTTTGTGTTTTAGCAACTTCTCTTTCATCAACTTTAATGACCATTGACCAATTAAAATGGGCTAAATCCAGTAGATTCATTTGGAGAATCCCTGGTGGTGTCAAATAGTAAAAAATGTAATCCATTGTCCCAATCGCTTGGATATTCATGGCAATAGGCTCTAATCATGGTTTGGAGAGTCTGGTGAGATCTCTCCAAAGCTCCCTGAGTTTGCTGTCATAGGCAGGTCGACTTCAGTTGCTTGATACCTAAATTACTAATTATGTCCTGGAAATTATTCCCTGGATCTGTACTCCATCCCACGTAGGGCCAAGGAGGAGCCCCAAGACCAGAGGGGAACCAGGGCTTCATCCACCCATTCTACATCCTGTTGAACGTCAAGACGCCATGGGACCTGTGGCGTACGTGAACCCGGCCAGTGATGGCCAAGACAACAACACGGATTCTGATATGTACATTGGACCACCCGGCGATGATCTGCCAGCACCGATTATACCAGCAGCCTTACCGGTTAGTCCATGCCAGCTACGATATCCTTCGTGGAAGTGATGATCCCCGGTGCTACCCACCTCCTGGGCCAGCTATACCCCTCCTGGAGCTCCGCCCACCACCCAAGTGGCCACAGGGCCCTCCACTTGAGGAGATGGACATTTCTCCAGACCTGGAGGGTGGGGATGGTATTATAACCCCCTACAGGGATGAAACTTGTGCAGCATTCGATTCCCCTCCTGCACCTCAAAGTATGAGCTATTCAGGTGACTAAGGGGCAGAGCTTCCTCCCAACTGAAGGAGCTTTCCACAGGATAAAACCCCCGACCTGGAAGCAGTTCGGCGAAGGAGTCCCTGCGGGAAGTGGAGAGGAGCTGTGGGAAGTGGAGAGGAGTGATTATTATGAAATATCAGTGTCAGCCTGGCCATGTGTGGAGTCTTTGCCGCTGTCTACAACAGGCACCATCTTGGTAAAGGAGCTGTAGCTTGTGTTGGCTTTGTTTCAGTGGGAATCTTTCTGACTAGATGTTAAAGTGAGCCAGAGATTTTGTCCTTAAGACTTTATAGTGTGACTTGAAGTGTCTTTCTCAGAGGCGAGAAAGCTACACACTGAGCCATGACAATCAGTGGTCATACAACCTGCTATTGCAACAGTGATTTGTAACTCAAACTCACTACTCAAGCAGCCACTGTAGAAACTGTCTTGTTTCTCATACAGATCCTTGAAATATGGTTGGACGGCAACATTGTCATTATTTAATCTAAAGCAAGTTTACATCAGACCATATCATTAAGGTTAGTTCAGGATCAGTTGAATCCAGATCAAATTCTGATGAGAATCCATTTACTTGTGTAAAGTGAAAATAAAATGAATTGAACTGGAAAAAGTTCAAAACAAAATCAATCCAGTAAATCTTGGTTTAGGTAAACACTTTGCTATTATGTAAAGCCAAAAGCTGTCACGCAAAATTAATATCCAACTCCGAAACAATATAATCTCCAGGGAGAAGAGTGTGCTGAGATGGATTAATGAATGCAAAGTAAAGCTAAATATCTTGTAACAAAGAGCTGAGAGAACCTGTGCGACAATCAATCTTCATTAACGCACTAGCTCTGTTATGCCTACTTCGATTAAGACCAAGTGTGTTTTTACTGTTAGAACACCCAGGGCCAATGTGCGGTCAATTCTAGCCCACTTGTCTCAGAGTCGCAACACAGTTCGAATTAACTCTTAATTTTAAAAGTACCCAATGACTACAGTGACCAAGTTTGTAAATTTAAACATAATTAACTTTAATTAATAACAATAACTATATTTAAATAGGCAGCAAAAACAACTAGCTAACTATCATTTAATTTCTAACCCCCCCCTTTAACTTCCCCCATTCTCTACATACATACAAGACAGACAAACACAGAGGGAAAAGAGGGGTGAAAAAATAATACTAAAAGTAAAAGTATAAAAGTCCCAGTTTCAGATGGACGTTTTCTAGTTAGATCCTTTCTGTCTAGGCCTCCAGTTGGATGTCTTTGCTTTCACTCTGTAATGGTTTTTGCTGTAGATTCATCAGGATCTCGAGACTTCCCTGCAGACTCGGAAACAGCAGGCAGCAAACATTTGGGAGAAAGAGAGAGAGAGGGCATCATGCAACCTCCCCTCTCAACGTCCAGGAGTTTTCTGCTGGGTCCTCTGAAAGAAAACACTTGGCCAGACCAATCACTGTCTGTTGCCAGGCCGAACGTGATCCTTGACCAATCCCTCAGCCACAAACCAACCAATCTAACCAAATCCCCCCAATCTCCCGGGTGGCATAAAGTCTGAGTCCTTCTTTTCAAAATCCAAATCTTCATAGCACAGTGTACGATTTTGTAACTTTTGAGTTCCTCATTTCCGCCTGCTTGACTTAAAGGTATGTCTCCATTAAAGGTCCATGGACCAAAATCAATAACGGCAAAGTAAAAGAAATAGGAAATAAGGGAATCAACAGGAAGGGCCTTTACATTACTTTTTCTTCCCTTCTTTGCTGCTCCTTTCTGACCTTGTTCATAATTCCAACCTCTCACACATAATGAATGAGTGCTGCATTGTCAAAGGTACCACCTTTTAGATGAGATGTTAATGTCCCATCCTACCTCTCAGGTGGATCTCACAGTTACTATTTCAAAGAGGAGCAGAGGAGCTCCCTCCCCCCCCCCCCCCCCCACCCCCCCAACCCTCAACCAGTATCTCTCAACCAACAGCGCTAAAAAGTAGATTATCTGGCCTTTATCACGTTGCAGTGCGCAAGCTGGCAGCCGTGTTCCCTATGTTACGTTAGTGACTACACTTCAGAAGCATTTCATTAGCTGAAAAACTCTATGGGTCACTCTAAGGTTGTTAAAGGGGCTATATAAATGTAAATCTTGCTTGTCTCCTCTACCCACCTCCCACCTTTCTCTCCTGGCATCATTTTATTGAATCATTTCTGCACCCCTCCCATTACTTCATAGTAGAATGACCAAAACTAGACATAAATGGGGAGAATCAATGTCCACAGGTGTGTCAGAAATTTCTACCAGGGTGGCAGGATTCCTAAAAATGTATAAGCAAAATTCCGCATTTGTTGGAAATCTGAAATAAAAATGGGAAATGCTGGATAAACTCAGCAGGTCTCTCAGCATCCGTGCAGAGAAACAGAGTTATTGTTTTGAATCCAAATGACCGTCTGCAGAGCTGAGGAAAAGTGGGAATGTAATGAACTATCTAACAGGGGAGGATGGTGGAGGAGATGGGGCAGAATCGACCATCAGGGATAGGTCGGGGCAAAGGAGCGATTGACAAATGTGTGATGAACATAAGACAAAGGGGAGTGTTACTGGCGCCACTAAGGCATGAAGAATGTCAATAGTGGCAAAAGGTACGGTAACAGAATATGTTAACGGGAGCAAGACTGAACAACAAGAGACAGTTTGTCTTGAGGGGGAGGGGTGAGGTTATGTTGCAGCAAGCCAAGGGAACTGAAAAATAACAAACTACAAAAAGGTCGGGGTGGGGGCTCAATACTGAAAGAAAATCTCATTTTTTTTAAAATTAAGTGTTTTTATTGGTTTTTCACATTTTGTACTCCACAATACATGTTATTTGTTATACTTTACACGACCGCGTCGGCCAGAGAGAAAAACAAACAAGACAACCGAACAAAAACGAGCAAGAAATAAGAGGAGGTAAATGACAGGCCAATGTCATTATAGAAAAGGCGGCACGGTGGTGCTTTGGTTAGCACTGCTGCCTCATGCTGCTGAGGACCCAGGTTCAATCGGGCCTCCCTGGCACTGTTCACACTTGTCCTCCATCTCTGGAAAGAACCTACTCATTCAGGCTCTGGTTAGGTGTGCTCTGTGCAGTACCTTTAGCTGCGTTAAGCTGAGCCCTGCGCATGTGGAGGTAGAGTTCACCCTGTGCAGTGCTTTGATCCAGAGTCCTCCCCCTATATCTATGCCTAGTTCCTCTTCCCACCTTTCCCTTGTCTCATCTAGCGTACCTCCTCCAACAGTCACAGGTCCCCACAGTTTCCCTTCCCTAGGTCACCCGTGTCCAGCAGTTCTTCAACTAACGAATGTCCTGGTATCTGGGGGATACGTCATCATTTCCTTAAGGAGGAGGTTTTGACCTGTATGTGTCTTAGTTCATTTCCTTTTGGCAATTGGAACATTCCCAACACCAGAAGTCAACACCTTATTTTCTGATTAGATGTTACAGCCTTCTGGATTCAACATTGAGTTGAGCAAATTGAGACTATGAACCTTCCCTTCCATCTTGACCCCGCCTTTTGTAATTTGTTTGCCTCCCCTTTGCCTTATGTCCATGTCACCTTTGACAATCTCTCCTTTTCCCTGACCTACCCCTGTTCTTGTCTTCTGCCCCACCTCCTCCACTCGCCTCTCCTACTATATAATTTATAAAATTTTTATTTTTCTTCAATACTGTAGAAGGATCATTTGCGGCCATACAGACTTACAGCACAGAAAGAGGCCATTCAGCCCATCATGTCTGCTGGCTGTCCAGCACCTATCTATCCCAATCCCATTTTTCAGCACTTGGTCCGTAGTCTTGTATGCTTTGGCTTTTCAAGTGCTCACCTACATGCTTCTTGAATGTTGTGAGGGTTCCCACCTCTAACATTAACCTTCGAAACATTAACTCTGTTTCTGTTCACAGATTGCCAGCCCCCCCCCCCCCCCCCCCCCCCCCCCCCGAGCTTATCCAGCATTTTCAGTTTTTATCCTAGAAAAATATGTTGGGGCATTTCTCCAGGGTTCTCATGATTCCTAGGTTATGTTGGACAAGTGGATTATCCTTGGAAAAATAACATGTCAACCTTTCCAACAATTTGTTTCTCTAAAAGCAAATTATTGCGGATGCTGGAATCTGAAACCAAAGGGTCATCTGCACTCGAAACGTTAGCTCTTTCCTCTCCCTACAGATGCTGCCAGACCTGCTGAGGTTTTCCAGCATTTTCTCTTTGCTCTCTGTTTTTCTGTTCGATATTCATATTTATAAAAACATTTTAACAGCAAAAAGAAACATTTCCACATCTTTAGGGATGCCGGACAGGAGGATATATAAGATCACACATATCACTGTTTTGAAGAATAGAAGAGGAGGTCTCCAGGTTGGTTTGGGCAAATATTTGTCCCTCAAACAACATCATTAACCTGTCATTATCGCATTGCTGTTTGTGGGAGCTTGCTGTGCAACAAATTAGTTGCCATGTTTCCCTACATTACACTTCATTGCAAGCACTTAATTGTTTGTCGAGCACGTGGTACATCCTGACATTGTGAAAGGCCATAGATTCCCTCCAGTGCAGAAGGTGGCTATTTGGCCCAACGAGTCTGCACCAACCCTCAAAAAGAGCACCCCACCCAGATCCACTCTGTCGCACACCCCGCCATAACGCTGTGGACATCCTTGGACACCAAGGGGCAATTTTAGCATAGCCAATCCACCTAACCTTCACATCTTTGGAATGTGGGGGGAAACCGGAGCAGCCTGAGGAAGCCGACACACACACGGGGAGAAAGTGCAAACTCCACACAGAAGTCACCCGAGGTTGGAATTGACGCTGTGAGGCAGCAGTGCTAACCACTGTGCTGCTGTGCTGTATAAATGCAAATCCTTTTTTGAGCTGCTTCTCCCACGTCCACAATTTTGGCAACTGCTTAGATTGTTTTTGCTTCAGTGCAATTCAGTGCAATTGATACACCAATGTCCAACCTAGCTAGAGGTGTGGAAACTCCTGCCCTGGGAATGCCAGCTCTCCAAGCCATGCCTCTCTGTTCACCACAACTCATGTCAATGGTTCAGTTTTGAGGTAGGCAATTGCTCAACTCCTTTCAAGGCCCCAAGGACACATTGGATCTCTTTCCTGTTATATTCTCAGTCCTTAAGGCAATGTGTGGAGGAATTGTTGTGGATTTACAGCTCTTGGTTAGAACAGCTATTCCTTCAGAAGTTATTTCTAATTCCTTTTTTAAGCCAGAAGCGGAAAGGCACAAGATCAAAGGTTAAATCTAATGAAATGATTGTACTAAATAAATATAGCAAAAGAATCAGAGGGCAGGTGAGGGGGAATGTTTTTGCAAAGCCTGAAAGGGCAGACGAAGCAGATTCAGTTGTAATTTTCAAAAGGAATTGGATAAATAATTGGAAAGGAAATAGTTTCAGGACTTGGGGAAAGAGCAGTGGAAATGGGATTCATTGGTTATTGTTCTTCAAAGAACCAGTACAATCTTTGCTGTAAGATTCAATAGGGCAGAGTTTTACAGGCTACCTCTGGTGGATTTGCGGGTGGGGGGGGGCTATGAAATTCTCCAGATGGGTTTCCATCAGCTTCCTCCTCACCCCCAAACTCACCACACTTTTACCGGGAGCAGGCAAGGTCTGGGGCGGCTCTCTGAGATGGGGCCTTCTCCCAAATAAGAAGCGGAAGTCATGCCTTCAGCAAATTAACCTTCCATGGAGCACTAGCTGTGAAATCATTCCATGACAAAGTGGGAAACATCACCATCCAAAAATCCCACCCATTATTATTTTAAAAGAGACAACTGTAGGTGGATAAGGAGATGTTTGCATCGTCCAAGCTTGTTTTACTGATTTTAAACCTCTAGATGGAGCTAGAAGTTTTGGCTTTCCTATCTCATTGAAAGTATGGAGTGTCTGTTGGTCATGACCATATCGGAGGTGAGAATAACATAGAGGGATCATTACTATTTGCTAGACTATTTGCAAAAATGGAGGAGGAGAAGATCAATCATACAGTTACGATGCTGTGAAATTCACTTCCAAGATTAGAAAGATCTGCCAATGTGTAGAGTCCTGATTTTAACCTAACCCACTGATGGACCATAATATTAGGTGGGGCGTAAATTAGGCATCTTGTTTGTACTCACCCCACTGTAATTGGGGCAACAGCCAATGGATGGATGAATGAAGGACATGGAACAGTGCGAGGTTTAAAACCAATAGAACAGGACAAACTGGAAGAAGGCAAACATTCCTTACATAATATGAGTAACTGTGATTACAACAATAACAATTTATGGTGTCATGTGAACAAAACATGGAAATAAATCAAAACTGCATGTATCGAAACTTTATTTTTTTGTCTATTTAAAATGTGTAGACCGAGTGATCACGAGAACACGACGATGTGGCAACAAAAGAGGTTCCATGGCGAGAGCGCAGGAATTATCTGCTGGAGCGCGGACAGGGTGCAGTGTTTAAGTAGTTGCTAAGCTGTTTGTTGAAAGTCCTTGCTGCCAGTTATTCAGGAACCCATTACATTTACATGGTGTCAGGAGTTGGCAGTACGGCACAAGGATTTTGCCACATGGAACCAATCAACGAGTGGTTTCATCAACGATATTGATGAAAATATTGCAGATAGTTGGGAAAAGTTTGAGAAGAAGTGGCATATTTACTGTGGCAAGTCAAAAAGGTACAGTCTTTTACCCGATTAATCCTCGCAGGCCCCAAGGCCATCGATAAATTTGAGTCGTTGTTTTTCAGACAGAGGGGGCAAAAGAGGACCCTGAGATAATCCTAAAAAAATTTGAAAATATCCATCTCCCGGTAAAAAACATAATACTGAGGGATAGGGTTTGTGAACAGCAGCTTTTCCACAGGCTCTGCCGCTACTCATGTTTTAATCCTTCTTTTATCCTGTTTGCATGGCGCATGCTTGTCTACTCCAGGTGTTAATACTCCGCAGGTGATCCCTGGGAACGTTTTGGTTGAGTGTTGGAGAAAAACTGCCGAGGAATCCTCAGAAAGCTGGCAATAAAAGGGAGCAGTCGGATGCAATGGGGGTAGAGCCGTCTTCTCAATATGGCGACATGATCCTCGATCGGGCTCTCCACCTGGTGCTTTCGAAGTCCCTGCAGATGACTGAGAACATCATTAAGTGATAGAGGCCAAACACACCTTGTTGACGTCAAATGTTACTGCTCATGAGGCCGAGCTGCAGAATACTAACAGAAGGCTCAATGAAATGGAGGAAAGAGACCCGATTGTCAAAACGTTTTGCTTCCTCGGCTGAAGCTTACATTCAATCCTTGGAAAACCAGCGGTGTGGTATGTCTGAAATGGGAATGGAGTGTGTGAGGTGGGGCTAAGGGAGTGGGTCAGATGGGGGCGAGTGGTAACAGGGTTCGGGGTAACAATAGATAAGGAGTAAGGATGGGTGGAGTTGCTGAAATTTTCTTTAATTCTTCGTTAAAATGTGGGTGTCACTGGCAAGGCCAAGATTTGTTGCTCAAGCCTAATTGCCTTTTAACAGAATGGCTTGTTAGGTCATTGCAGAGGGCAGATCAGCCACATTGCTCGAATAAAGATGATAAATTTCCTTCACTATAGGGCAGCAGTGAACCGCAGAGGTTTTTTTTTATGACACTCAGTGATGGTTGTTACGGTTACCGTTCAAGCTTTATTTTATTAATTGAATTTACCTGATCCCCTCGTCCCCCTCGACCAAACATTAGCCAGGGCCTCTGGTTTACTATTTACTAGTGCAATGACCTTCACCCCACCATCTTCCTGCTGCTGCCTCCATTCGGGTCGATGTAGGATAGGCGTAACGATGTTATGACCACAGCAGATGTTAATTGCTGAGCAAATTAAATCCCAGAGGGAAACCTGGCTTCCAGACTGTAACCCTTTTTCATATTCAGAAAACAAGAAGAAACCAGGCTGATCTCAGTAACAAAGAACACCTCTGGGATTTTAAAAATTGAAAGTTAGAGATTTATTGACCAGGAGAAAAAAAAGCTTAAGCACACAGATTGCAGTTACACAGTTAAAAATAGTCTTACAAAACATTCCCTCCAAAGACTCCCTACTTGATTGGACTCACAAGTAAACACCCTCCAGCAAACTCTCTCTTATAGATGTTTAACTATAGAAATCTGGTAATATTACCCAAGGCAATACTGCTGCCACTGTAGTCAAGACATACCACATGACTTCTCACTCACTTTCACCCTGTTGTGGAAATTCAAGAAACGTTAGAAGCAAGACTGCTTTCTTTAACGGCAGGCTTTTCTGGCTTGACTGGATGGCTGATTCAAACTTTGCACTTTCTCCTAGTGCAGAGCTGTTCCCAGGATGCCTTTCCTGTATAACCAAAACAATTCAGCTCAACATCGTTTCTTAAGTATCCTTTTACCCTTTCATCTTCAATTCAATCATCCTCAGCACCCCTTTAAACTTACGTTTTCCAAACTATGAAAATCTTTCATGTGTTTCCTTTTGCTTCCCCTTTTGGGTCAAATAAAATGTAATAACCTTCCCTTGTTAATTATGAAACCTTTGCAAGTTGTAAAAGTTCCTTACTCCCCTTTGAAATTTACATCCTGAGTACATCAAAAGTACATCCCTCTCTATCTCCTAATGTAAATTTCTAAACTATACTTATAAACCCACTTTATCATAGCCTCATTACAAATGCATGCATTTAGCACCTCTGCTCCTTTTTATCTCTCAACTCTCCAGACAAATTGTCGTCATTAACCTTTCACCAGCTAAATTAAATCAGTTACGCACACACACATATTGACTTCTTTACAGAAAATTCCTCAAAAATATTTTTTTAAACATCCAACCTTACAAGAAATAAACTCAAAAGGCCCTACAAATTGGGAGATAAGGGACGGTGGAGACTAGGATTTATTGTTTTCATGTTTCAGTCAATCGTGTTCAATTATAAATTGATTCAATTATTCCACTTTCACTTTCTTTTAAATTTTTCCAATTAAGGGGCAATTTAGCGTGGCCATCCACCTACCCTGCACACCTTTGAGTTGTGGGGGTGAGACCCCTGCAGACATGTGGAGAATTGATCCCATCGGTACCCCGACAGAGGGGTCCATCTCCTAAAATTCGACAATTCAAGATCCGTTTATTACAGAGTATATTATACCAAATAAAACCAAGCTTTGGTTTGCTTCACTTGGCACCTGCTTTTTTTTTCATTTTCTTTTGTAAACTTTAATTTGCACATTTTGCTTTGAAATAATGTGTAAACTGCACATGGACAGAGATCCGGGGCCTCGGCGTCTTGAGGCAGCAGTGCTAACAACTACACCCCGTGCTGCCTCCCATTTTCACTTTTTATAGTTGCCTTGTCACAATAATAATTTGGATATTTTTAATAACTAAAACTGTTAAACCAAAATCTTTCTTGTATGATGGTCTTGACTTCCAGTTAGTTTCCGCATTACTTTTAGTATCTTATTCAAGGGTTCAGGAGTCTGATCTCCTTCAGATTAGGTATTGTTTAATTTTGCATTAACTTAGGTTTCTTTCATGCTGTTGGCTAAAAAACAGAATAGAATCAAAGCATGAAGCACAGAAGAAAGTCATTCAGGTCACCGAGTGCACATCAGCTCTCTGCAGGAGCAGTTTTGTGAGTACCATTCTGTGGTCCTTTCCCCGTGGCCTTGCATTGTGCTCCGACCTTTATTTCTATACACACTCACACGTGATACCGGGGCCCATTAATTGCATTGTTAAACTCTCCCGTCATAAACACCCCCAACTCTCTCTCTTCTTTAGTCGTTTTATAATTGTACCATTTAGCACATTGATGGATGAGAATGAAGAGGGGATGGGGGAAGCTTGTGTGAAGCACAAATGCTGGAGTTAATCTGTCAGACTGAAAGCTCTCTTTCTGTGCTGGAGGTGATTGTAAGGCCATGTAAACGGCTTTGATGGCCGCCATGTGACAACTTTCATGACTTTGTGCTGATTATGTAAAATGCATTTCTTCAGCACCCTTCTTGACATCCCAAAGTGCTTCATAACCACTGAAGTGTTTTCTATGAAATGTAAACATTGTTATAATGTCGGGAATCATGGCAGCCAATTAGCACACAACAAAATCCTACAAACAGCAATGAGACAGCGATTTGTGTATTTTCTGGTGTTGTAGTGTTTTTAGTCGAGAAATAAATATTGGCCGGATAAATACCAGGAAGAAAAAACCCTGCACGTCTTTGAAATAGTGACTGTGGGGATATTATGTGACCACAAAGGAGAGCAGATTGGGCTCGGTTTAATGTCTCATCCAGAAGTATCTACAGGAATTCTATTATAATATTGGGGCCCAGAACGAATCCTGAAGTTTTCTGAATGGAATTTCACATACTCCTGGATCTGTAGATGCTGCAGCCAAGTCAATCAGGTAGCAATTACCTTAATAATATTCTATGAGAAAAAAGATAGAAGGAAAATAAACTGCCAGGGAGACTAACATTCACAGAAATTCAGCTGATTAGTCTATCCTGGGCAAATTGCCAGCTAACCTCTGTCTGAGCCCTGCAAAGTTTGCATTGTGTAGGAGTTATTACTATAAAGCTCTACGCAAATATTTATCTCAAAATCTGGCACGGTTGACATTTAAGCATAGAATCAAATCATACTGTATTTCTAGATTTATATTCCAGGCTTGACAGAAATTGTGTTTATTTTTTAGTCCAATTAGGAAAACGCCCACTATTAATTTTGGTCCTCTCTTTTTGTGTGACAGAATGAACAAGGTTTAAAAATGTCTTCTTCACAAAGACCTCTTCCTACTTGCACAGAAATCCACAGGGTGTACAGTACATAAACAGGCCATTCTGCCCGATGGGCACATGCCCACACTACATGAGCCTCCTCCCACCCCTCTTCATCGCATTCTGTAGCAAATCCTTCTATTCTTTCCCTCCACCATGCGTTTATCTATACTGTTCACCTGAACCACTCCCTGTGGTAGTGGGTTCCACATTCTCACAACTCTTCAGGTAAAGAGGTTTCTTCTGAGTTCTCTATTGGATTTACTAGTGACTATCTTACTTATATTTATGGTCCTTATTCTACAAAGGGGAGCTGGTGGTGTGGTAGTAATGTCACTGGATTGGTAATATAGAGGCCCAAACTAATACTGTGGAGTCATGGGTTCAAATCCTAATGCCTGCATCCCATGGGGAAAAAATGGAAACATCAAGCCTGTGCATCAGCACAACCTTGATTAGATCACCCCCTCGGCTTTCTATGTTCTACAGAAAAAAGCTTCAGTTTTTCCGGATATCTGTAACATCTTGGTTTTGCTGATAGTGTCATATGTTCCTGATAATTTAGAGGCAAGCTCTTTCTATCCTGCGTTAGATGTTCCTTTGTATCTCACAATGACCAGTGACCTTGGGTTGGATTGAACTGCACTGGAATCCCAAAAGGCAGGATTGCCCCACACATTAAGGTGTGCGTGTGACACCACTGACAGGTTAACCCACAAAAGGCAAGTCTCCCCAAGGTTGGCCTAGGGGGAGGTTTGTCCTCCAGTTAGGTGGGAGCTGGTTGATAAATACCTAAGCACCAGGCAGGTAGAGGCAGGAATCAATCATTGGGGTGGGGATTGAGAGAAAACATTGAGAGAGGACTGTTGTGACAGGAAAAGGCTGTATCTGTACAAAGAACGCCACCCGAAAAATGCAGAATGCCATTTTTGTAAGAGAAGACATTTTAAATCTCTATGCCATGGTGCAAAAATTCCTAACTCAGAAATTTAAGGAAAAAAACAATTAAAACATATAACATTCAAGAAATTGAAGACGTAAAAGACAATGGCCGGAATCCTCCAGTTGTTGCAATTCACTTTTCCTGGCGGTAATGCCCCGGGAAACCCCGTCTGTGGGTTTCCTAGTGGCATGAGTTGGTGACAGTGGGAAATTCTGGATACTAATGACATCAATGAGGATAGCGCGGGAAGATGGCTTTGAGATAGATGATCAGTCATGATCTAAATGAATAACAGATTAGAATCGATGGGCCAAATGGCCTATTCCCCCTCCTATGCTCCAATGTTCATAGCCTCAAGCGGTAGAATAAGAATGACGTTCAGCCTTGTTGCCGTGTGGGTGGGTTGCTGGTTGTATTTTACGGCTCTAAACATTCCACCCAATCCAAACCTGCCCTGTTTAGCGGTTAAAATCCTCTACTTGTCATTAATATTGTTTAAAATGGTTTTCCGTTGGATGAGAGCAGATATCTTTTAGCGTTGCAGGAGGTTACAGAGATAGTGAGGGGTGAGAGCATTAAGGGACTTAAAAGCAAGGTTGAGAGCACAGGGGCAATAGGGAACAGGTCTTGATATGTGTGGAGGTAAAGGGGCAGGCATTACACCTCCTACAATTGGATGGAAAGGTGCTGCAGGAAGGAGTTGAAGTGTTGGAGGATGATAGTGGAGTTGACCAATAGGTCGCTGAGGGAACGGTCCCTGTTGAATGCTGGCAGGGGAGGTGAGGGGAAGATTGCCAGAAGTTTCTGCTCCAGAGATTAAGTACAGTGGCGGGAAAGATGAACAGCGTGGTTTCCACTAGGCTGCACCCAATTTTACTCTTGGAAACTCATTATTCATGCATCGGTGAGGAGCACTCCAAGTCACATGACACAGCGACCACTGATTCACCTGCCCCACCATCACCTAGTGAGGTCGAAGGTCATATTTAAATGCCACTTGAATACAGATATCCATTGTCTGCAGCCCAGTTGTGTTCTCCACCGACCCTGAGAAGGCCCACAGGACAAAGAGTAGCCCCAATGTTTAGCCATGGCTCTATGGAGGTTTTAATATGAAGTGTCTGGGATGTCCTTTTCCTGAGCAATGGTTCAGAGAGGTCCACCAATCTCACCTCACCAGCCTGGGAAGCAGCCGCAGCGGATCTGCTGAGCAGGCAACTGTCAATCAAATACTATTCAGTGCAGGAAGAGAATTAATTACCTCATCTGCTCCAGTAGGGTAAGTTACCCTTCAGCTCATTTCATTCTCACACTCTCATAGAGGCATCATTCACTCAAAAGCTCAGGGACCTCACACAATAATAGCGGGGGGAGACATCAGCACTGAATGCCTCACAAAAACGTTAACATCACCGGTACTTCGTCTACCATGCTACACAAACTCCATCCTGAGCCCTCACCCAGGAGAGCTCAGCACACTCAGTGGGCATGCATGCTTTCAACCTCGGCTCCGCCCTTTCTCATCACATTCCATCCCTTTGTCTTCATGCAGGGCAAGCTTGCCCACAACAAAGAGGTGGGATCCCAGACCAAGGAAGGGGGCTGACACCCTGGAGCTGAGTAAATTTAAGGAGGCTACCACCAAGTTGGCTGGGCAGGACAGGGATTGGTCCGATGGCAAAGACAAAAGGGACCTTTCCAGCAAGCCAGATGGATGAGCCCTCCTGAGGCATGATATTCTCAATGAGAGACACGCAAAGCTGCATTCTGCCTGATCATGAACTAAATCCATATTTTCTCTCGTACAGCAGCATGCCCAGGTCAACCATCAGGGCTACCATAAGCACTAGCCCCCAGACCAGCTCACAGGAGGATGCTGAGGATGAAGACATGTCACTGCATTCACCTGCACCATCCACCAGGTCAGAGACCCTTCAGGGTAATGAAGTTCAGAGCGTGTCAGGAAGGGGCAGAGAGATAAAACCCAAGAATACATCAACAGTCAAGACTAGATGTTACAAAGATAACAAAACAAACAAAACTTAAGGCTCTGTATCTGAAAGCACGTAGCATTCATAACAGAGTAAATGAATTGATTGTGCACATTGGAAGTAAATGAATATGATCTGATAGCCATTGCGGAGACATGGCTGTTGGATGCCAAGGAATGCATCCTGAATATTGAGGAGTATATGATGTTCAAGAACAGTAGGGAGCTAGGTATAGGTGGAGGGATAGCGCTGTTAACCAAGGGTGACATTGAGCAAACTGATGGATCTGCAGGCTGACAGGTCTTCGGGTCCTGATGGACTTCATCCTAGGGTCATAAAAAAAGTGGCTCATGATGCATTTGAGTTATTTTTCCAAAATTCACTAGATTCTGGAAAGGTTCCATCAGAGTGGAAAGTAGCAAATATAATCCCTTAATTAAAAAGGGCGGGTGACAGAAAGCAAACAACCATAAACCGCTTACGCTTAATATTTATCGTGGGGAAGGATCTAGAATTGGTCATTAAGGAGGTTATAGCTGGGCACTTACAAAAACTCAAGGTGTTTGGGAAGAGTCAGTATGGTTTTGTGAAAAAGAACTCATGCTTAATCAATTTAGACTTGTTTAAAAATTCATTTTTATGTAATGTGGGCTAGGATAGCATTTATTGCCCATCCCTAATTGCCCCTTGAGTAGGTGATTGTGAGCTGCCTTCTTAAACCGCTGTAGTCCATGTGATGTAGGTACACCCACTGTGTTATTAGGGAGGGAGTGCCAGGATTTTGACCCAGCAACAGTGAAGGAACGGTGATATATTTCCAAGTCAGGATGGTGGGTGACTTGGAGGAGAACTGACAGTAAGATCAGCCATGATCTTATTGAATGGCAGAGCAGGCTCACAGGGGTTAAATGGCCTACTCCTGCACCTAAGTTGTATGTTTGTGTGTTCATAAAACCAATCAAATATTGTCAAGTGCTAACACTGTTGCAATGTAAGCAACATGGCAGTCAATTTGTGCACGCTCCCAAGAACATCAGTGAGGTACATGGCCACTTAATCTGTTTTAGTCAGTGATGATTCAGAGAGAGATGTTGGCGAAGACACCTGAATAACCTTTCTGCTCCTCTTCGAATATTGCTATGGTTTAAGAACAGGCAGGCAGGGCCCTCAGTTTGAAAGATGGCACCTCTGCTGGGTACCATACTCCCACAGTGCTATAGTGAAGTTTAGATTATATGCCCATATCTCTGGAATGTAGTTTTAATGCAGGATTTGCTGACTTTGATACAGGACTGCTACCCACTGAGCCATGGTTGACAACTTGTAATTATTCCCCCTTTTTCTGTTATATTAAACATTTAACATTCCGGATCGGCCAAATAAATAAGTAAGATGGATCCAGAATCTAACGATTTTATGGCATATAACTATCTGGAATTTTCTGAGCAGATGATGTGTGAGGAAATCTGGCGCCTGTCTAGTCTCTCAAGAAGTTGAGTAAAACATTGCTCTGTTAGCACTGTCACATCAACGTCAATCTGAAGAGCACAGCTATTTATCATCATTCTGAGAAGTAAACCTCTTCAGAACCTAATGGTTGTTTTCTGTGGCAGTTTTCTTCCTAGCCTGTGTAATGAAGCTATGGTAGCAATGAAATATAGACATGGGGTGAAATTATCCGTTTCAGAGACTAAGCATTGACGCTGGGACTGAATCGGAGGACTTTCTACGACAACAAAATTTACGCCGATCCCGGATCAATTCATGAACCAATAATGGGCTAGCACAGGCGACATGTGGAACACGAGAAATTCCAATGAAAAAGGATGTCAGATTCATCAGGGTCAGGATTGACACTCGAGAGGCTGATAAGCTGCAGCTGCATATTAGCAGCGGAGCGGCAGACACTGGTTGGTAGGCTCAGAGAGAGGGCAGACGCGGAGGTCAGCATCAGGCAAGCAAATGATACCTCGCTGAGTTGCGGTTTCCCATGGCATGTCCATCAACACCCTCACTATTCCCACACCACCATCCAACATGCGATCAGGTCAGGGCGACCGTCACCTTGACGGCCACCGGGAGCAGGTGTCCTCCCACATACCCCACGGTTCCAGGTGTGCCATGATACGGCAGGTCCCCCTGATCAGCCAGAGTCTTCAATGGTACGTCCAGTCCGGCAGGTCCTCAAATGACAGACGCTGTCAGTACACATGAGGCCTGATGCGTCGCCACCTTCCCACCTCTTCCTCTGTCTGTTGGTTGGCCGGCTCTCCATTCCCACCAGCTAGTTTCTCTGGAGCAGGCTCTGTCGCTACAGGGTCCCCCTCGAGCACCTCTTGCTCATTTAGCCTTAGTGCATCCCCAGGGCTGCAGCGGCCAGAATGAAGGTCACCATTGCTGGTTGGATTCCAATAGCCATTGTCTTCAGGGGGTGAAAGGCAGATATGTTAGCATGGTGCAAACCCCTATGCCCAAACAGGTCCAATGGGCTACACAATGGCCACAGCCTGCACTGCAGCCCCTGCCCCCACATGTCCCCCCGTCCCCTCCTTCCCATCCCCACGCCCACCAACAGCTGTTTCCCCTGGCACTCTGTCCTCCACCCTGTATCCCTGGCCCCCATGGTGCCAGCACCACAGGGGCTCTGACCCCGGCATCTGTCCCTGTTGCCAAGCACCCGTCCCTGCCAGCAGAGGTACCAGTGGCTGTCCCTACCCATGCCGGCGGTATGCCCCTTGGCCACATCCGCCGCCCTCCTGTCGGGGCTACTGTGGACATTGCAATTAGGTGGCAGTGTGATGCCCTGCCGGTGGCACCTGGGGGTTGAGGTACAAACCTCCATTGCTGCGGCCTGCAAGGCAGCCATCTTGCTGCACATCCCACTGACCACCCACCGTGGTCCGTTGCGCAGAGTGACACCGCGGTATGAGAGCCCCAATGTTGGAGCCCGAGTGGTGGTGTGCTGGGCTGGCGACTGGGGGGGGGGTGTAGGTGTGGGAGTCCTCAACGCTTATAATGGAGAGGGGGAGGAGGGGGCGGGACTCCCCGATACTGATGGTGCTGGTGAGAGCCTCAATGCTGGGGCTCCAATGGTGGTGGTGGGGTGGAGCCCCCGATGCTGATGGTGGGAGGGGGGGTGGGGGGGGAGGGGGGGGTTGGGGGGGGAAGAGTGCCCAATGCTGATGGTATGGGCGAGGGAGGCTGAGAGAGTCCCCGATGCTGATGGTGGGAGGAGGAGGGGGGGGGGGGGGGGGGGGGGGGGGGGGGGGGGAAGAGTGCCCAATGCTGATGGTATGGGCGAGGGAGGCTGAGAGAGTCCCGATGCTGATGGTGGAGGCAGGGGGCGCTGAGGGAGTCCCGATGCTGATGGTGGGAGGGGGGTAGGGGGAGTGCCCAATGCTGATGGTATGGGCGAGGGAGGCTGAGAGAGTCCCGATGCTGATGGTGGAGGCAGGGGGCGCTGAGGGAGTCCCGATGCTGATGGTGGGAGGGGGGTAGGGGGAGTGCCCAATGCTGATGGTATGGGCGAGGGAGGCTGAGGGAGTCTCCGATGCTGATGGTGGGAGGGGGGGAGGGGGGGGAGTGCCCAATGCTGATGGTATGGCCGAGGGAGGCTGAGAGAGTCCCCGATGCTCATGGCGGGGGGGTCCTCCATGTCCATGTTGAGGGCTAGTGTTGGGGGGGGTGTTGCGGTTATTTTCTGAGCTGATCCGGGTGCTCTTTTTAGAGTCTCTGTGGAGCCGAATTTGCCACGTCTATTTGATGTGTTATGCTGCTACGGATAACACAGGCTGCTACTTGATGCTGCTACTTGATGCAATCTTAACTAAAGGGTGCTCCAGACTCTGAAATGAGTTCAACGTGTTTATTGAACTATTAACACAGTTCTCAAATGAGTTTGACTCTCTGCTAATCTAACTGTAGTAACTCAGTCTAACTGTACCAGCTTGCTCTCAGCCACATGCTGGGATATGATGCAGCTGATCAACCCTGTCTAACTCTCAAGATGTCTGTCTGTGGAAAGAGGCAGGGTGTGAGTGCCTCATCCCTTTCATAGTGTTTATGTCATGCCCCCTTGTGGTGATGCCACCTCTGAGTGTCCTGACTGCCCATAGGTTGGGTCCTATTCTGAGTGTTCATTGGTTGCATGTTTGCATATCATGACATATTAGGCCCTGTCCCACCACAGTAAAATGCACCTGCTGAATTTTATTTTTCAGGAAGGCTCGAAATCTGGACAAAAACCCGGCTGTGTAGCTGGATTTCCGGGTTTCAGTCAGTGCCTGACACACTGAAAAAAAATGGGAAAATTCTACCTCTGTTTCTCTCTCCATTGAGACCTGCTGCATCTTTCCCGAATTTTCTGTTTTTATAGTTCCTGAATGTTTTGGGGATAGTTTCTTAGAATAGCACATTACTGGGCCAACCAGAGAGCAGACTACATTTGACCTAATATTAGTCAATGACCTCATAGTGAAGGCTGGGTCAAAGTCCTGGAATTCCATTCCTAACAGCACTGTGGGTGTACCTACACAATATGGACCGCATGGTAGGGGTGGGGGGCAAGGGAGTTCAAGAAGGCAACTCATCACCACCTTCTCAATTATTAAGAGAGAATAAATGCCGGCCTAGCCAGCGATGCCCACACCATACAAATGAATTGTCCTCTTTCAGTGGGTCGGTGCAGACGCGATGGGCCAATTGGCCTCCTTTTGCACTGTAGGAATTCTCTGATCTATTCTACTTGAAAAAGAAGCAGCATAGACCTAATGGCCTGTTTCTTTGCTGTAAGCTCCATACCTATGCTAGTCAATGATTTGTACCATTGCTCTGTATTGAACGTGAGTACAAATGGAGAACAGAAAGTAAACTTTCTCTCCAGGAACTGCAGGTTGCTGCAGTTTGCATCTGTTTCTATTTCAGTAGTTGATAGCATCTGAAGAAAATGACAAGGATAAATTGTTTCTTTCATGTGTGGAGTGATAGATGTAAGTATGGATGTGGGGGAAGGGAGTGATTTCACTGGATTCCTAATGAACCATGTTTAGCATCAACCGTGGTGACATGTTTGACTTCCTAACAAATCTCAGAAGGCAGATTGTATCAATTTGAAATCTGTCCTGCGTTACTTTCAACATCGTTTTCTTGTAGTCCTGTTTATAATTTTTGTTTTTAATTGAAAACGCTCTTGTATTTAAATTAGTTACTATATGTGCCTTATTCAAATTGGAAAGATTACTGTTCCCAGAATTGAAGGCGGGCCATGTTTGAATTTATAAGATAGGAACTGTCTACTTATTCCATCATTGATGAAAGGTTAATTTTCCCTTTCACAACCTGAGCAGTATCTAACGGATGGGATTACACAGGATTTAAAACCGGGCAGATTCTTCAAAAGGAAGATAATTTTCCCTGGTTACAAAGGTGCAAATTATCTGCTCCAATCGGAAATTCCATGTGGAGTCAAAAGATAATACAGTGGGGCGACATGGTAGCATGGGTGTTAGCACTGCTGCCTCACAGCGCCTGGGACACGGGTTTGATTCCAGCCTCGGGTGACTGTGTGGAGTTTGTATGTTCTCCCCGTGTCTGCGTGGGTTTCCTCCGGGTGCTCCGGTTTCCTCCCACAGTCCAAAGATGTTCAGGTTAGGTAGATTGGTCATGATAATTTGCCACTTAGTGTCCAGCGGTTTGCAGGTTAGGTTAGGGGGAGCGGGCCTAGGTAGACCACTCTTTCGGAGGATCGGTGTAGACTCGATGGGCAGAATGGCCTCTTTCTGCACTGTAGGGATTTTATGATGGTTCATAGTGGGGCAACATTTGGCCCACCATGCCTGTGCTTTCTCTTATAGCTAGCCAATTAATCTGCTCTTTATCCCAGTAATCATTTTTCTTTTTAAATATTTACCCAAATCCCTTTGAAACGTTACTGTTTTATCCACTTCTATCTGCGCTTTCAGACAGCAGATCTTCCCCACAGTTCTTTCACCAATTACCTTCCTGTTCTTCTTCCAGGCTGTCAGGTAGAGTCGCAATGCTGACACCATCTTTGACATTCATAGGCACCTGCCTATATCAAGCAAATGACTCCAATTATTAACCAAGGAAATGAAAATCGCTTATTGTCACGAGTAGGCTTCAAATGAAGTTACTGTGAAAAGCCCCTAGTCGCCACATTCCGGCGTCTGTTCGGGGAGGCTGTTACGGGAATCGAACTGTGCTGCTGGCTTGCCTTGGTCTGCTGTCAAAGCCAGCGATTTAGCCTAGTGAGCTAAACAGCCCCTGGCTGACATCAACAAAGGCAGCATGCATAATGTAAAATACAAACAGGAGGTGCTGGAAACGCTCAGCAGGTCTGGCAGCATCTGTGGAGAGAAAGAAAAACAGAGTTAACGTTTTGGGTCACGAGGACACAAGAAATAGGAGCAGGAAGAGATCAGATGGCTCGTCGAGCCAGCTCCGCCATTCAATATGAGCATGGCTTAGCCTTGGCTTCAAATCTACTTCCCCGCCCACTCCTCATGTCCCCTGATACCCTGAGAGAACAAAAATCTATCTATCCCAACTTGAAATATATTCAGCGATGGAGCATTCACAACCTTCTGGGTATAGAACCCCAAAGATTCACAACCCTTTGAGTGAAGTAACTTCTCATTTTCTTAATGTTTAAAATTAATTTATAGGATGTGGGTGTCGCTGGTTAGGCCAGCATTTATTGCCCATCCCTAGATACCCTTCAGAAGGTGGTGGTGAGTTGCCTTTTTGAACTGCTGCAGTCCCTGAAGTGTAGGTACACTGCTGTTAGGGAGGAAGTTCCAGGATTTTGACCCAGTGAAAGTGATGGAACAGCGACAGATTTCCAAGTTGGACCAGTGAGTGACGTGGAGGGGAACCTCCAAGTGGTGGAGTTCCCCGATATCTGCTGCTCTTGTCCTTCTAGATGGTAATGGTCGTGGGTTTGGATGGGGCTGCGTAAGGAACCTTGGCGAGTTACTGCAGTGCATCTTGTAGATGGTACACCGGGCTGCCTCTGTTCATCGGTGGTGGAGGGTTTGAATGTTTGTGGAAGGAGGAGCAATCAAGCGGCTGCTTTGTCCTGGATAGTGTCGGGCTTCTTGAGTGTTGTTGGAGCTGCACTCATCCAGGCAAGTGGAAAATATTCCATTGCACGCCTGACGTGTGCCTTGTAGATGATGGACAGGCTTTGGGTCAGGAGGTGACTTACTTGCTGTAAGATTCCAAGCCTCTGACCTGCCCTGGTAGCCACAGTGTTAATATGGCTAGTCCAGTTCAGGTTCTGATCAATGGTAACCCCCAGGGTGTTGATTGTGAAGAATTCAGCGATGGTAATGCCATCGAACATCAAGGGGCGATGGTTAGATCCTCTCTTGTAGGAGATGTCATTGCCTGGCACGTGTGTGGCGCGAATGTAACTTTCCACTTGAGAGCCCAAGCCTGGATATGGACATGGACTGCTTCATTATCTGAGGAGTCGAGAATGGTGCTGAACATTGTGCAGTCATCCGTAAACATCCCCACTTCTGACCTTATGATCGAAGGGTGGTCATTATTGAAGCAGCTGAAGGTGGTTGGGCCTAGGGCACTACCCTGAGGAACTTCTGATGCCCTGGAGCTGAGATGATTGACCTCCAACCACCACAATCATCTTCCTTTGTGCCAGGTATGACTCCAACCAGCGGAGAGTTTCCCCCCCTGATTCCCATTGACTCCAGTCTAGATCGTGCTCCTTGATGCCATACTCAGTCAAATGCTGCCTTGATGTCAAGGGAAGTCATTCTCACCTCACTTTTGACATTCAGTTCATTTGTCCATGTTTGAACTAAGGCTGTAAGGAGGTCAGGAGTTAAGTGATCCTGGAGGAACCCAAACCGAGCGTCTGTGACCAGGTTATTGCTGAGTAAGTGCCGTTTGATAGCACAGTTGGTGACTCCTTCCATCATTTTGCTGATGATGGAGAGTAGGCTGATAGGGCAGTAATTGGCTGGATTGGATTTGTCCTGTTTCTTGTGTACAGGACACGACTAGGCAATTATCCACATTGTTGGGGAGATGCCAGTGTTACAGCTGTACTGGAACAGCTTGGCTAGGGGTGCAGCAAGTTCTGGAGCACGTCATCAGTACTTTTGCCAGAATATTGTCAGGGTAAAAAGCCTTTGCAGTATCCAGTGCCTTCAGCCCTTTCTTGATACACATGAAACGAATTGTATTGACTGAAGACTGACATCTGTGATGCTGGGGACTGCCGGGGGAGGCCAAGATGGATCATCCACTCAAAACTTCTGGCTGAAGATCATTGCAAATGCTTCAGCCTTGTCTTTTGCACTGGACTCCTCCATCATTGAGGATGGGGATATTTATGGAGCCTCCTCCTCCAGTGAGTTGTTTAATGTCCACCACCATTCATGGCTGGATGTGGCAGGACTGCAGAGCTTAGACGTGTTTGTTGTGGAATCACTTAGCTCTGTCCATTGCTTGCTGCTTATGCTGTTTGACACACTAGCAGTCCTGTGTTCTAGCTTCCAGCAACCAGGTTGACACCTCATTTTTTAAGTATGCCATGTGTTGCTCCTGGCATGCCCTCCAACACTCTTCATTGAACCAAGGTTGATTCACTGGCTTGGTGGTAATGGTCGAGAGGGGAATATGCCGGGTCATGAGGTTGCAGATTGTAGTTGAATACAATACTGCTGCTGCAGATGGCCCACAGCAGCTTATGGATGCCCAGTCTTGAGTTGCTGGATCTGTTCGAACTTTATCCCATTTAGCAGATGCCTCACAACACAATGGAGGGTATCCTCAATGTGGAGATGGGATTTTGTTTCCACAGGGACTGTGAGGTGGTCACTTCTACCGGTACTGTCATGGACAGCAGGCAGGTTGGTGAGGATGAGGTAAAGTATGTTTTTCCCTCTTGTTGGTTCCCTCACCACCTGCTGTAGACCCAGTCTAGGGTTCTTTAGGACCCGGCCAGCTCGGTCTGTGATGGTACTGCTGAGCCACTCTTGGTGAGGCACATTAAAGTCACCCTCCCAGAGTATGTTTAACCTGAAACTATGAGACTTAATGGGGTCCTGAGTTGATGTTGAGTACTCCCAGGGCAACTCCCTCCTGACTGTATACCACTGTCTTAGGTCTGTGTTGCCAGTGAGACAGGACATACTCAGGAATGGTGATAGTGGTGTCTGGGACATTGTCCGTAAAATATGATTCTGTGAGTATGACTATATCAGGCTGTTGTTTGACTAGTCTGTGAGATAGCTAGTCTATGAGCCAGCTCCCCCAAAATTGGCACAAGCTCCCACATGTTAGTAAGGAGGACTTTGCAGGGTCAATAGCGATAGTTTTGCCATTGTCGTTTCCGGTGCCTGGATTGATGCCAGGCTGTCTGTCCGATTTCATTCCTTTTTCGTGTTTTTCTAGAGGTTGAATACAACTGAGTGGCCTGTTCTCGTTTTCAGAGGACATTTAAGAGTCAACCACATTACTGTGTGTCTGGAGTCACATGTAGGACAGTCCAGGTAAGAATCTCAGTCCTAAATAATTATCCCATTATCCTGACACCGTGTTTTCGACTGCCCAGCTGGTCAAAATAATCTCCCAGTGTCTGCCCGATGAAGTCCACTCAGAATTTTGCAGCTTTCAATGAGATCGTACCTCCTTCTTCTCATGTAGAAACATAGAAAATAGTAGCAGCAGGAGGCCATTCAGCCATTCGAGCCTGTTCCATCATTCAGAGATCATCCAACTCAGCAACCTGTTCCCACTTTCCCCCCAAACCCTTTGATCCCTTTAGCCCCTAGAGCTATATCCAGCTCCTTCTTCGGGGCAGCACGGTAGCATGGTGGTTAGCATAAATGCTTCACAGCTCCAGGGTCCCAGGTTCGGTTCCCGGCTGGGTCACTGTCTGTGCGGAGTCTGCACGTCCTCCCCGTGTGTGCGTGGGTTTCCTCCGGGTGCTCCGGTTTCCTCCCACAGTCCAAAGATGTGCGGGTTAGGTAGATTGGCCATGCTAAATTGCCCGTAGTGCCCTTAAAAGTAAGGTTAAGGGGGGGGGGTTGTTGGGTTACGGGTATAGGGTGGATACGTGGGTTTGAGTAGGGTGATCATTGCTCGGCACAACATCGAGGGCCGAAGGGCCTGTTCTGTGCTGTACTGTTCTATGTTCTATGTTCTTGAGAACATACAGGGCTGGATACTCCATTTGGGAAACTATCTTGTCCCTTCAGAGCTGAATCGCTTGTGGTTTGCACTCGTGCAAGGAGCAGCACCCACAAATTATTCACTCTCTACAGCCATGCAAATTTATGCATTGTGGGGTTCACAAAGGATTCTGTCCTGAATCACACTATCGGGCTGCCATTTTGAGCAGGAAGCCTGATAGTGAGGTTTGGCATCTGGCCTCGTTCCACAGCGCAAATCCCGCCCCTCCCCAACCCTCCCAGTGACAAGTAGGGATATCCTCTCCCAGCACCACCACAGGAATTGCTGGGTCTCCCCCTCCCACCCTCCCCACAGTACACGCACAGTCCAGAGGGTGACCTGACCACCCTCTGGACACCCCAATCAGAGACCCTGCAACAGACCCCCCACCAGAGACCCCACCAGATACCCTCATCAGACCCTAATAAGAGAACCCCCCATAACATCCAACCCCTGCCCCTCACATAACAGAGACCCCTCCATCACTGCTCTCCAATCACTATTTGTTGATGTACCATTTCTCAATGTACTCTGTCAATACTTTTTTTATTTGTCTACTACGTACGTACTGTGTACATTCTCTTGGCCGCAGAAGAATACTTTTCACTGTACTTCGGTACATGTGAGAATAAAATATCAATCAATCCATCCATCAGTCAACCCTTTTTGAAAGGTAAAAAGCAAACAGAACAGAAACATCTACCATGTCTTAGTCCATGTTATAATTTTATAGGTTTCTATGAGATTCCCCCCTGATTCTTCCAAACGCCAGACAATATAATTTTAACCAATCAATCTCTCCTCACACGTCAGTCCCACCATCCAGGAATCAGTCCAGTGAACCTTTGCTGCACTCCCTTCATAGCAATGAACATCCTTCCTCAGATAAGGACACCAAAACTGCACACAATTATCCAGGTGTAGCCTCAACAATGCATTTTACAATTGCAGTAAAATATCTCTATTCCAATACTCAAGTCCTCTTGCGATAAAGGCCAACATACCACTTGCCTTCTTCACTGCCTGTGAGCTTAATTTCAGCGACTGATGCACAAGGACACCAAGGTCTTGCCGAGTATCCACCTCGCTTAATTTACACCTATTCAAATAATAATCTGCCTTCCTATTTTTTCTTCCGATGCAGATAAGCAAACATTTATCCACATTATACGGCATCTGCCATGCATATTCCCATTTACTCAGCCTGTCCAATCCCAGTGAACATCTCTGCATCCTCCTCACAGCTCACCCTCCCACCCAGCTTTGTGTCATCTGCAAATTTGGAGATTTCACATTTAGTTCCCTCATCTAAATTGTGAATATGAATTGCTCGCATGGATCCCCACTGGTCACTGCCTGCCATTTGGAAAAAGACCCTTTATTCATATTCTTTGTTTCCTGTCTGCCAACATGTTTTCTATCCATTTCAATACACTACCCCTAATCCCATGTACTTTAGTTTTACATGCTAATCTCTTTTGTTCTGAAAATCCAAATATCCACATCCACTGGTTCCCCCTCATCCACTTTTAATAGTTCCATCCTCAAAGAATTTCAGTAGATATGCAAAGCATGATTTCCTTTTCATAAATCCACACTGACTCCGTCCGATCCCGCCAATGGTTTCCAAGTGCTCTGCTATTAAATCTTTTATAGTGGATTCGAGCATTTGTTCCCACTGCCGACGTCAGGCTGACTGGTCTATAATTCCCTGTTTTCTCTCTACCTTCCTTTGAAATAGTGGGGTCATATTAGTTACCCTCCAATCTGTAGGACAGTTCCAGGGTCTGTAGAATCTTGGATGGTGACCACTAATACATCCAATATTTGTAAGGACACTTCCTTAAGTATCTGGAATGTAGATTATCAGGCCCCTGGGGATTTAACGGCCTTCAATCCCATCAATTTTCCCAATACCATTTCCATACTAATATTGATTTTTTTTCAGTTCCTCCTCTCACTAAACTCTGTGTTTATTTGTGTCTTCCTTTGTGAAAGTAGAACTAAAGTATGTATTTAGTTACAAGTTCTCCTGTTTCTGACTGTAAGGGACCTACATTTGTCTTCACCAATCTTTTTCTCTTCAGATGCCTATAGAAGCTTTTACAGTCAGTTTTCTTTCCTCAATAACTTACTCTCATATTCTATTTCCCCCTCCTTTATCAATCTCTCTGTCTTCCTTTGTTGAATTCTAAACTGCGCCCAATCTTCAGGACAGCTGTAGAAGGAATGCAGCGAAGGTTTACCAGACTAATGCCTGGGATTGTGTGACTGACGTATGAGGAGAGATTGAGAAGGTTAGGTTTATATTCTCTGGGGGTTCGAAGAGTTAGAGGGGGGCATCTCATTAAAAACCTATAAAATTATAATAGGACTAGACATGTTAGATGCAGGAAGGATGTTCCCGCTGGCAGGGGAGTCCAGAACCAGGGTTCCGAGTGTAAGGATACGGAGTAAACCATTAAGGACAGAAATTAGGAGAAATTTCTTCACCCAGAAAGGGGTGAGCCTGTGGTATTCACTACAACAGAAAGCAGTTGAGGCCAAAATCATTTGTGTTTTCAAGCAGGAGTTAGACATAGCTTTGTGGCTAGAAGGATCAAAGGATGTGTGGGGAAAGCGGGAACAGATTACTGAGTTGGATGATCAGCCCTGATCATAATGAATGGTGGAGCAGACTTGATGGGCTGAATGGCCTACCCCCCACTCCAATTTTCTATTTCTATGTTTAAAAATGTGCTGATGGGAATTCTAGTACAATGGAGTGTTCAATATTATTTGCGTATGACGCATGGAGAGGAATTAGGTGGTGAGCAAATTTTAACTGGAGTTCCATTGAGCAAAACTGTACCACTCTTGCCACTTTGTTATCCTCTGTGCATTCCACTCTATGTTACTTTGTGAGCAGAGGAACAGGAGGAAACCATTCAGCCCCTGAAATCTGTAATGTAGAAAGATGTGGGGTCGACCATTCAGCTCCTTGAGTTTGTTCCACCTTTCAATTAACTCATGGATTATTTGTACTTTAACTTTCTTTACCTGTTTTGGCTCCATATCCCTTCTTGCTTTTACCTACATAAACTATACCCTCTGTTGGAAAAGATTAAATCTACCCCCTTCGCCACAATTAAAAGACTCTTTATTCCTACCTTGATGGCTAGATTTCCAGAGCTATCAGAATCCAGAGTAAAGCATCACAATGCAAATACCAATGAGTCAGTCTGACCGATCACAGAATCATAGAACATACAGTGCAGAGAGCGACCTTCCAGCCCATCGTTCCTAGACTGGCCCTCTGAAAGAGCAGTCGTGCTTCGTCCCTCACCTGTTTATTATACATATCCCAGGATGTTCCTCATATACCAGTCCAACTCCCTTTTTTAAAATAATTACAGAATCAGCTTCCACTGCCTTTTCAGAATGGTGCACATTTCATTTGCACAGAACTGAACCATATTCTGTGACAATAATAAACTTGGCACTTAATAAATCTGAATAAAATTCAACGTGTGTATTAAAGGGAATATTAACACGATTTTTCCAAAACGCCAAACAAACTCTCCCATTCGGACAGTAAGGTAAATGTGATTGTTGCATTGCCCAATTTTCTCCGTAACAAGTAGAATAGCTTAGCCATAATTTATTTGCTCTTTGCATCCTTCCATTAAAGGGCTGCTCATATTCTATACTACAGCCAACACTATAATTTAAATGACAAATATCTGCTGGCACAGCTGTTCTCAGAAAATGAACAGATGCGTTCTCCCCCAGGCCATTGGAAATGTTTGCTGCTTGATATCACTGGGACTTTGGGAAGTTGACAGAAAATAATTCTAATATTTCTTTGTTCAGCCTCTTTGTACCTCCTGTATATATGGATGAGCAGCTAAACCTGCTTTTATTTATTTACTTTCCCTTCTTGTCACTCTTTAGACTGTTACCTCGCTTCTCCCTCATTTCTATTAGCCTTTCTTAAAGGAGAAAAAAAGTACAGATCTGTATTTATATATACCTCTCACAACCTCAGAATGGGATAAAGCACTCTCTAACCACTGAAATACTCAAAGTATCATCATTGTTGCAATGCAAGTTTAAGGGAGATGTGCAGGGTACATTTTTCACGCAGAGTGGTGGGTGCCTGGAACACACTGCCAGAGGATGTGGTGGAAGCAGGCACAATAGCAACATTTAATACTCATCTGGATGGATACATGAATAGGGAGGAAATTGAGGGATATGGACAGAGTAAGGGCAGGTGGGTTTTTTTTGTTCGGGCATCAAGATCGCCCCAAGCTTGGAGGGCCGAAGGGCGTGTTCCTGTGCTGTACTTTTCTTTATTTTTTGTAATGTGTAGTATATGTTGCAATGTAATGTATAGTAAATATTGCAAAGTAATGGGATGTATGTAACGGGTGCAGTATCTGTTGTAATGTAATGGGGTGTAGTATATGTAATGTGTAGTACAAGTTATAATGTGATGGGTGTAGAATATGTTGCAATGCAATGGGGTATGTTTCAATGC
Source organism: Scyliorhinus canicula (assembly GCF_902713615.1). Taxonomy (NCBI): domain Eukaryota; kingdom Metazoa; phylum Chordata; class Chondrichthyes; order Carcharhiniformes; family Scyliorhinidae; genus Scyliorhinus; species Scyliorhinus canicula. Next base: position 48,764,696 of record NC_052165.1, on the reverse strand, counting down.
CATGGAATTCAGTATTTGTTACAATTTAATGGGATGTAGTATATGTTGCAATGTAATGTGTAGCAGATGTCACATTGTAATGGGGTGTAGTATATGTTGCCATGTACTGTGTTGTACATGTTACAGTGTAATGGGGTGCAGTATATGTTACAATATCATGGAGTGTAGTATATGTTGCAATGTAATGGGATGTACATGTTACAATGTAATGGAGTGCATTATCTGTTGTAATTTAATGGTGTACAGTATATGTTATAATGTAATGTGTAATATTTGTTGCAATGTACTGGGGTGGAGTAAATGTTGTAATGTAATGTGTAGTTTATCACAGACAACATAGTCCGGCAGACAACTGTTTAATTTGCTTGTGTAGTAGGTGTCACTGACAAGGCCAGCATTTAGGGCCTATATCTACTTGCTGCTTGAGAAAGGCGGTGCAGGTTTTCTTTCTTTAACTGTATGTAATATACAAAGCTACTTCAAATAAGTAGGTTAAATCACGATTAATCAAGCTATCTCAGTAATGGTAACCATAAAGGGAAGGACAGTAAGCAAGGAAAGGGTGGTGAGTTAGTTTTGTTAATTAAGGATGATTTAGAACAACAGTGAGAGATTGAGTTTAATTCTAAAGATCAAAGATGTTGGATTAGCTTGTGTATGGTTAAGAAATAGAAAAGCTAAGGACTCGTGGGAGTAGTTTATTAGATAGGTGGGGTATTATAGGAAGAAATAATTTTGTTTTACTCATTCACGAAATGTGGATGACGCTGGCTAGGCCGCATTTATTCCCCATCTCTAATTTCCCTTGGGAAGTGATGGTGAGCTGTCTGCTTCAACCACTGCAGTTCTTGTGATGTAGGTACAGCCACAGTGCTGAAAGGGAGGGATTTGTATGTATTTGTATTGTATGCGATTGGATGTCAATAATAATAATCTTATCTTTATTATTGGCACAAGTAGGCTTACATTAACACTTCAATTAAGTTACTGTGAAAATCCATTAGTCGCCACACTCCGGCACCTGTTCGGGTACACAGGGAGAATTCAGAATGTCCAATTCACCTAACAAGCACGTCTTTTGGGACTTGTGGGAGGAAATCGGAATACTCAGAGGAAACCCATGCAGACACCGGGAGATGCAGACTCCGAACAGACAGTGACCCAAGCCAGGAATCGAACCCAGGTCCCTGGCATTGTGAAGCAACAATGCTAACCACTGTGCTATGGTGCCGCCCGACGGGTTATGGTTAGTTTCTCTCTTGTTGGAGATGGTCATTGCCTGGCACTAGTGTGATACAAATGTTACTTTTCCCACTTGTTAGCCCTAGCCTGGATATTATCCAGGACTTGATGCATTCGAACATGTGCTGCTTAAACGTAGTTAATAAATAAACTCAAATAGCAAAGAAGAATGACACCCCCTCCTTCACCACACTCCAAACATCCCAATTCTACCCCTGCCACCCACCTCCCCAAACTGTCCAACCTGCCCATCACCAAACCTTCCCCACCTTTCCAACACGCCCAATTTCCTCCAACCCCACCACACCTCCAACACTCAGCTAAAACTCCCACCTCTCCAAATCTCCGCACCCTTCAAACACCACCAATTTCCCATCCTACCAACATGCCCTCAAACCCCCCCCCCTCCCAACATCCCCAAACCCCACCCTCCCAACTCCCTATCTCCAAACACCCCTCAACTCCTCCACTGCTTCAACATCCTCCAACCCCCCAAACAACCCCAACCTCCCCGAACCATCTGCCCCACCTCCCCAATATCCTTTTCACTCTAAAATAGAGATTGTTTGCCATTTTTCAAGCAGGAAGGCTCACATTTGCTGCACTGTTTCTGCTGACCTTTGGGTAGTTTTGTGGTTTTCTGGCAGGCAGTTTAAAAAAAGGTCAGAGCCATGAAGCTTCCCGAAGGACGGATGCAGCAGAGCAGCAACTCAGTGAAACTGTTCAGACAGACAGATATTTTGCATGTTTGCAGTTTAGGCTGGGAGACAACGAGAAACACCAGTCACAACAATGAGCCTGGTTCCCCAGTGTTTAACACCATCTTCATCCCCTTCTCCGCCCAATCTACCTGCAGCCCTATTCTCCCATTCATTCTCTCTCATTTTTAAAATGTATTTATGGGATGTGGGTGTCATTGACTAGGCCAGGATTCATTGTTCATCCCTGAGGAAATATAAGAGTCAACCACATTGCTGTGGATATGGAGTTACATGTAGGCCTGACTAGGTAAGGACACCACATTTCCTTCGGTAAAGGACTTTTTTAAATTCCAGATTTTTTTAAAATTCAAATTCCACCATCTGCCATGGTGGGATTTGAATCCAGGTCCCCAGAGCATTACCCTGGCTCTCTGGATTACTAATCCAGCGACAATGCCATTATGCCACTGCCTTCTCAGACTGAGGGGTGCTGCCAGTTAGTTTGACTAGGTTTTCAATTTCCTCCCTGACTCCTAAGCCACCCTCGGGGGCTTCAAGCTGCCCTAGGCTATTGCAACTCAAGCCTTGGATTACCCCTGTTGCTTCCTCCCTCACCTCCTGGCTTCTGGCTACACTCTCCTGCTTGTTAAAGACACTGCTCTGTGCAGGGAGGGGCCCACCAGGGCTATCCAGTTCCCCCACTTGGTGTTTACCCCCCCAACATTGTCTCCTGCTGCCGGAGGTCCCACTACACCAGTGTTTTTCAAACATTTTTTCCGGAGACCTATTTTTACTAACCGACCACCTTTGCTACCCATGCCGCCCGACCTTTGCTACCTACGCCGCCCGACCTTTGGTACCAATGCTGGTTGGCCGACCTTCACGCAACACGCTACCCGAACTTTGCGACCCAGCATTTCCGCTTAACTTTATTGCGACAAGTGAGCTTGCTTGGTCCTCACTATCTCACTTGCTTTGTCATTCAATGTTACATTTCTGTATGGGTTGTTGATCAGAGGTACTGGAGCTCACACCAGCATTGCTTTGTCCTGACATGGACTCTCCTGTGAAGCTCTCTCTAGCCGATTCAGCTGTGAGATCCTCGCCTGTTTGTGTCTCTGGCCCTCACTTCCTTAGTCCAAAAAGATCCATCTTCAGTTCTTCATGCATTCCTGAGGCTTGCTTGCTGGCAGCTACAAATCAGAGGAAGCTCTCATCAGTGATTTCGCCCCACAGAGTAAGTGGTGTCAGTGTATGGGGTGCGTGACCTGCTCTCTACCACCACTTCTGGCAGGAAGACTCCATCGATTTAAAAAAACAAAATCTGCTCCTGGGACAGCATGCTGACATCCAGAGGAGGTGATCTGCCCCACGGGCTCCGGGCCTACGCACTACTACATCCGGCTGAGGGGGCGTGCACGCGAGGAACAGCCGGCATTCTTGAAAGTCGGTCGTGGCTGTTGGACACTTGTTCCCATGACCAATTGCTTCGCAGCCCTCCCGACACCTGCCCGCCACCCACCCACGGATAAGTTTGAAAATGACTGTACTACACAATCAAAATGAATCACTTGACATTTGGCGGCATTAAGTTTCACCTTGCTTTAACTGCGCATACAATCAGTTTGTCTTTGTCCTCCTGAAGTCTATCACTAACCTCCTCACAATTCACAATTCTTCCAAATTTAGAACCATCAGAAATTTCTGAAATTGTGCCCTTCACACTCAAGTCTAAGTCAATAATTTATATCAAGACAAGAATGCAGTACATTGTAAAATGTCCCAAGGCACTTCAGAGGGTCATTAGCTGACACAATATGGACAGCAAGCCACATAAGTAGATCGTACGACTCTTACCCAAAAGCTGAATAAATAAGAAACTTAAAGAAAGAGTGGCAAAGACATTTAGGGGGTAATTACAGAGCATTAGACCCAGGAGAGTGGCAAAGACGTTTAGGGGGTAATTACAGAGCATTCGACCCAGGCAACTGAAGGCAAGGCCACCAAAGCTGGTGGGATGAAAAATCCGGGATGCTGAAAACACCAGAACTGGAAGAACGCAGATACCACGGAGGATTGTAGGGGTTGGAGGAGGGTACAGAGATAGGGAGGGCTGTAGGGGCTGAAGGATATTATAGAAATAAGTCAGTAAGGTTATGGAGCTATTTGAACACAAGAAAGAGAATTTTAAAATCAAGACACTTTGACTTGCTCTGGTTAGAATCACTACAGTGCAGAAGGAGGCCATTCAGCCCTTCGAGTCTGCATCGACCCTCTCAAAGAATACCCTACCTAGGCCCACAACCTACCCTTGTAACCCAATGGCCCCACCCAACCTTTTGAACGCTAAAGCGTAATTTATCTTGGCCAATCCACCTAACCTGCTCATCTTTGGACTGGTTGTCAAGGGGTTAATGAGATATGGGACCAGCTGCCTTTGCAAATTAAATTCTTAGCCTTCAATAGATTGTACACTCATTGGAAAAGATTTTCTGGCCATTCATGCCGGCAGGATCTTACAGTCCTGCCGATGGCACACTCCCGCCCCTCCCACTGGAGGTTCAGGCAGAGATACATCCACGTCCATTTCCACAGGTCACCTGCACTGCCATGTGAACGTACTTCATTCCCAGTGCAAGCTCTGTCCTTTCACACTAGGGGCTGGTTTAGCATAAGGCTAAATCACTGGCTTTGAAAGCAGACCAAGGCAGGCCAGCAGTACGGTTCAATTCCCGTACCAGCCTCCCCGAACAGGTGCCGGAATGTGGCAACTAGGGGCTTTTCACAGTAACTTCATTTGAAGCCTACTTGTGACAATAAGCGATTTTCATTTTTTCATGTTCCATGTTACAGCCGTGCAATTGATATTCTTTCTGATGCAGCTGAACATAGAAACATTCATAGTGATCAATCATGAGAGAATGACTTTGTCATCCTGTCTAGATTTGTTGTTTAATGGATTTCTGGTTGAATGGCAATGCCTCAGGTTAGCTGTCCACCAGTTCACTGGTCAATGGCAGATTGCTCTGTCTTCAATGTCATTAATGCTAATTGACAACTATTTCATTCTTAAAATATCTCAGACGATAGAACCAACAGAAGTCACATATAGTGCATCCTTTATCTCCCACCCTCATCTGTGTATTTTTAACGAAGATGTGATTGAGAATAAACATTGGTTACATCTGACATTCTTAGATGTGCAGGGTAGGTGGATTGGCCACACTAAATTGCCCCTTAATGGGAACCCCCCCCCCCCCCCCCCCCCCCCCCCCCCCAAGCACTGGAGTGGCAAGCCCAGTGTCCCTGGGCTCTTTGCCTGTGAGCAAAGATGGCTACTCACCTCCGCCAAAGTAAGATGACAAGGAGAACAGGTGCATGATTCTCCTGATTGGAGACTGTGGCAATTCTCCGACCACTTCGCGCACTCGTTCGAGCCAAACGAGGCCGGTGAATATGAGGAGAGGCTGAAAACGAGAATCGTGCCAGGTGCCAAATAGTTTGCGATGCAACTGGCCTGCTCCCATAGGCGAAATTCGGATCTTGCCGTACAATGACAAGAAACCAATTATCACCACTTAAGCCCTATTTCCATCCAATTAACAGAATCACCCCATATCCAATGGCCTCCCGTCATTCAGCAGCCTCCCCAGCAAGTGCTCTCGCTGGCGCCAGTTAGTACTCCTTTTGAAAAAAGGGGAACCTTGCAGAAGGACCTCTGCGGGGAGCCGAGGAGGCGAGTAATCATCTTTGCCCACAGGCAAAGAGCCCGGTGACGCTGGGCTTGCCACCCAGTGCCTGGTAGGAGGTGGGGGGTTGGGGTCCCTCAGCTGGGGGATGTGGCCACCCTCCAGAGGGGTGGGCCGCCATGGGAAGGGATGGAAGGGGGAGGGGGAGGCGCAAGGGGGAGAAACTGCTTATGGCATCACCATGTCAACCCCTGGATCATGTGTATCCATTCCTGGCGCAACCCTTGTCCCTGCCTCTTTGTCACGCCGACCACCCATAACCCCACGGACTGTCGAGGCCTCTGGCCGTGTGGCTGAAGGCTATTGCTAATAGGAATTGGCAATCATGGTTAAGTGAGCACTTCACACATCGCAAGTGGATTCCCGTGGTTGGGTGGGCCATGTGGCATATGGGAGTCATTGCCTAACATTCCAATCACACCTTGAACACTCTGTTTGAACACTGCGGGAGGCAACACCACATACTCAGCAGCCAATATCCGAACACCCAGGGGAAGGGGACATGTCCACTGCCAGGGGGTGGGGAGTGCAACAGGGAGGGGGAGATGCCTAGCGAGATGGACCAAGGGTTCATAGGTTGGGCAGTACTGTAGATAGATAGAGATAGAGAAATACAGCACAGAACAGGCCCTTCGGCCCACGATGTTGCGCCGAACTTTTGTCCTAGGTTAATCATAGAATTTTGGACAATTTTTCATGGCCAATCCACCCAACCTGCACATCTTTGGACTGTGGGAGGAAACCGGAGCACCCGGAGGAAACCCACGCAGTCACGGGGAGTATGTGCAGACTCCACACAGACAGGGACCCAAGTCGAAATTGAACTTGGGACCCTGGAGCTGTGAAGCAATTGTGCTATCCACAATGCTGCCGTGCTGCCCTTAAGAAGTTAACCTACACTCCATTATTCTACCCTAATCCATGTAGCTATCCAATAGCCGCTTGAAGGTCCCTAAAGTTTCCGACTCAACTACTTCCACAGGCAGTGCATTCCATGCCCCCACTACTCTCTGGGTAAAGAACCTACCTCTGACATCCCCTCTGTATCTTCCACCATTTATCTTAAATTTATGTCCCCTTGTAATGGTGTGGTCCACCCGGGGGAAAATTCTCTGACTGTCTACTCTATCTATTCCCCTAATCATCTTATAAACCTCTATCAAGTCGCCCCTCATCCTTCTCCGTTCTAATGAGAAAAGGCCTAGCACCCTCAACCTTTCCTCGTATGACCTACTCTCCATTCCAGGCAACATCCTGGTAAATCTCCTTTGCACCTTTTCCAAAGCTTCCACATCCTTCCTAAAATGAGGCGACCAGAACTGCACAAATGAAAGTGACAATGGCATCATACTGGTTGTGATCAAGGGTGTTTATTGTGTTTTGCAATTCCCCACTCTCCCGATGGTGCCGCCTCTCCACCCGCTACCTATCCCACTCTCCCCCCTCCCCTGGTGCCCTCAGTGAAACTTGATGTGCTTTGTCTTTCTTGCTATACCGCTATAGGTGTATCCCAGGATACATATTTGAGGTGGAGAAAGCCAGCTGCTTACCTCATCCCGTGACCTTCAAAGACCCTGGCAGGCATCCTCTGGGGGCTCTGGGGCAGTGCAATGGACCCGGATAGGCTCCACCTTCAGGGTCATGATGCAGTTTAGCTGTATTATATTGTCTTCTTTAGTTGGGGCCACTTGCAAGGCCCTGGCTTGAGGTGACCTCGTCGCCTACCCTGTTCTCTTAACCAGTTCTGTCAGCCCTGGCCACTGTGTGTTCTCTGTACACATATCTGGCAATGTGGTCAGCATTACCCCTCCCCCATGGGGGAGGTATCCCACTGGTCTGCAGTGGCTCCGGAGTATTGGGCCTGCCTGCGGAATTGCACCTTTGGCTGCCTCTTGGGAGATGATCTGGCCATTCAGGCACTGCCCTGTGATGTTGCGGGATTCCGATAAGGAAGTCAGGTCAAACTATGGACCCAATAGTCCATGCACCCCTGCAGTTCCTAAGCCCCTTTCTCTGCATTTCAGCAGGATTGTGACAACTCAGTGGCCCATTTCAAGTCTAACGTGGGCTCTACCAACAGCTTTTGTGTGGCCGTGTTATTTATTCGAAAAACAAGCCTATCCCTCAATATTTCAGAGAGGGGTGGCCCGAACTCGTAGCGCTCCACCAGCTGTCTAAGGTGGGTCAAAACATCAGTTACTGACTCACCTAGAGACCACGCAGCTGTGTTGAACCTATAACGTTGTATTATAACGGAAGGTTTTTGGATCATAATGTTCAGCCACTAGCGCAGCCAACTCATCGAACATTTTGGATTCTGGTGCAGCTGGGTAGCTAAGACTCTTCATAATTCCAAATGTTGGTGCCCCACAGGCCTTCTTCCCCCAAGATACCATTGGCCTGAAAGAAGTACCTCATATGTTCTGTGTATTGGCCCCAATCTGCAGGCCTAGGTCGAAGGCCTCTAGCTTACCAAACAGCTGCATTTTTAAAACTTATATCCTCCTGTTTCTGCACAGTAGTTATCCAGGTGGCACTGGACTCTGCATCCAGGAACTACACAACTATAAACATCCATAGAGGTTTATTTGAGTACACTTGCCTTCCGTTCATGGTCTCATCAGCTCTGACAATCTGCCAAAGGGTAATGGAAGGTATTCTTCATGGACTGCCGAAGGTAGCTGTATACTTAGATTCTGTGATCATCACAGGTGCCACGGACAAGGGGCACATGGAAAACCTGGAGCAAGTGCTCAGACGGTTCTTCCAAGTTGGTGCCCAGCTGAAGAGGAGCAAATGTGTGGTTCAGAGCAAAGGCAGTAACGTACCTGGGGTACAGGGTGGACAGAGATGGCCTACACCCCGTGAAGGAGAAAGTTCAGTTAGAAAAGGGGCCCCAACTCTGAGGAATGCCACCGAACTCCAGTCATTCTTGGGCCTGGTGAATTATTACGGGAGATTAATCTTAAACTTGGTCACCCTGTTCGCAAACCTCCACATAATGCTAAAGAAGAACCAAAAGGGGTTTGGGGTGCCTTAGAGGAAGAAGCATTTGCTGAGGTGAAGAAACATCTATCATCCTTATAGGTCCTCACATATATGACCCAGCTCGCCTGCTGGTCCTGACTTGCGATGCCTCCCCCTAAGGCATCGGTGCGGTGCATGGCACACAGATGGGACGTTGGCACGGAACGCCCTATTGCTTTTGCTTCCAGGACTCTGGGAGATGTGGAACGATGCTGTGCCCAAATAGAGGAGGCGATATTTGTGGTCAAGAAGTTCCATTAAGACACCTGTGACTGATTACATGCCTCTGCTGGGCCTCTTCAAAGAGGATAAGGGGATTCCCCTCCACAGCGTCGACCCGGATTCAGCATTGGGCACTTTTGCTCACAGCATAAGAGTGCTCATTCCAACACTGTCCTGATATGCAGATGGCCCACGTTGACCACGTTGACCCTCTTAGTCATCTTCCGCTACCCGTGAGTCCCACTAATGGCAGATAGAGTAGTGGCGAATTTTATGGATATTCTGCCTGTCATGGCTGTTTATGTGTGAACATGGACTCAATGAGACCCTAAATTGACGAAGTTCCACCATATGCTATTAAATGGCGGACTATGAGGGACCCCCCACCTCCCAACCAGCAGTCCTATATCCAGAAACTCCAAGAGCTAACTATGGAGGATGGTATCATACTGTGGAGAATTCACGTGCTCATCCCACCACAGGGTCAGCAATCACAGAATTACACACCTCCTAGGCAGTGCGATCCAGGCTGTCCATACCCTCTGGGTAAAAAGATTATTCCTCACCCCTAAACCACTTACCCCTCACCTTGAACTTGTGTCCCCTCGTGATTGACCCTCAACTAAGGGGAACAGCTGCTCCCTATCCATCCTGTCCATGCCCCTCAAAATTGTATATACCTCAATCACGTTACCCCTCCGGCTTCACTGCTCCCACAAAAACAATCCAAGTTTATCCAACCAAAGAGGTTCCTCCATTCAACCCTATCGCTTTTTCTGAATCCAATGACACAATTATCTCGGGCTCCTGCCCAACTGCTGGGGCGCGAACCACATTCAGCAGTCACCTCACGCTGGACAATAATCTTCGGGCCCTTTACAAATCCTGTCTGGTCCTCCTCAACTATCTCCAGGAAATATGTCCCAGCCACAGTGCTAGAGCCTGAGCCAATAGCTTTGAGTCTGCACTAAGCAATGAAATTGGACGATGCAATCTGTGTGATCCTTATCCTTTTTCAGGAGAAGAGAGATAGATGCCTGCTCAAGGGTCTCAGGGAGTGAACCCCATGCCAGAGAATTCCACTGGGAATACATACGGCCCCGGTGCCTTCCCCATCTGCATCTATCCCAATGCTATTCAAACCTCCTCCAGACCATAAGACCATAAGACCATAAGACATAGGAATGGAAGTAAGGCCATTCGGCCCATCGAGTCCACTCCGCCATTCAATCATGGCTGATGGGCATTTCAACTCCACCTACCAACCTACCAGCATTCTCCCCGTAGCCCTTAATTCCTCGCGACATCAAGAATTTATCTATCTCTGCCTTGAAGCCATTTAGCGTCCCGGCCTCCACTGCACTCCGCGGCAATGAATTCCACAGGCCCACCACTCTCTGGCTGAAGAAATGTCTCCGCATTTCTGTTCTGAATTTACCCCCTCTAATTCTAAGGCTGTGCCCACGGGTCCTCGTCTCCTCGCCTAACGGAAACAGTTTCTTTGCGTCCACCCTTTCTAAGCCATGTATTATCTTGTAAGTTTCTATTAGATCTCCCCTTAACCTTCTAAACTCCAATGAATACAATCCCAGGATCCTCAGCCGTTCATCATATGTTAGACCCGCCATTCCAGGGATCATCCGTGTGAATCTCCGCTGGACACGCTCCAGTGCCAGTATGTCCTTTCTGAGATGTGGGGCCCAAAACTGGACACAGTACTCCAAATGGGGCCTAACCAGAGCCTTATAAAGGCTCAGTAGCACATCGCTGCTTTTATATTCCAACCCTCTTGAGATAAATGACAACATTGCATTCGCTTTCTTAATCACAGATTCAACCTGCATGTTTACCTTTAGGGAATCCTCGACTAGCACTCCCAGATCCCTTTGTACTTTGGCATTATGAATTTTCTCACCGTTTAGAAAGTAGTCTATGCTTGGATTCTTTTTTCCAAAGTGCAAGACCTCACATTTTCTCACGTTGAATTGCATCAGCCATTTCCTGCACCACTCTCCCAAACTGTCTAGATCCTTCTGCAGCCTCCCCACTTCCACAGCACTACCTGCCTGACCACCTAACTTTGTATCATCGGCAAACTTCGCTAGAATGCCCCCAGTCCCTTCATCCAGATCATTAATATATATGGTGAACAGCTGCGGCCCCAACACTGAACCCTGTGGGACACCGCTGGTCACCGGCTGCCATTCCGAAAAAGAACCTTTTATCCCAACTCTCTGCCTTCTGTCAGACAGCCAATCCTCAACCCATGCCAGTAGCTCACCTCGAACACCATGGGCCCTCACCTTACTCAGCAGCCTCCTGTGTGGCACCTTATCAAAGGCCTTTTGGAAATCCAGATAGACCACATCCACTGGGTTTCCCTGGTCTAACCTACTTGTCACCTCCTCAAAGAATTCTAACAGGTTCGTCAGGCACGACCTCCCCTTACTAAATCCATGTTGACTTGTTCTAATCCGACCCTGCTCTTCCAAGAATTTAGAAATCTCATCCTTAACGATGGATTCTAGAATTTTACCAACAACCGAGGTTAGGCTAATTGGCCTATAATTTTCCATCTTTTGTCTTGATCCTTTCTTGAACAAGGGGGTTACAACAGCGATCTTCCAATCGTTCGGGACTTTCCCTGACTCCAGTGATTTTTGAAAGATCTCAACCAACGCTTCCGCTATTTCTTCAGCCACCTCCCTCAGAACTCTAGGGTGTAGCCCATCGGGGCCAGGAGATTTGTCAATTTTAAAACCTTTTAGCTTTTTTAGCACCATCTCTTTTGTAATGGCAACCATACTCAACTCAGCCCCCTGACCCTCTATAATTTTTGGGATATTACTCATGTCTTCCACTGTGAAGACAGACGCAAAGTACTTATTAAGTTCTCCAGCCATTTCCTCGTCTCCCATCACTAGCCTTCCGGAATCAGTTTGAATTGGCCCAATGTCTACTTTGGCCTGTCGTTTGTTTCTTATGTATTGAAAGAAACTTTTACTATCATTTCTTATATTACTGGCTAGCCTGCCTTCATATTTGATCCTCTCCTTCCTTATTTGTCTCTTTGTTAACCTCTGTTTGTTTTTGTAGCCTTCCTAATCTTCTGATTTCCCAGTGCTTTTGGCCACTTTATAGGATCTCTCTTTTTCTTTGATACATTTCCTGACCTCCTTTGTCAGCCATGGCTGTCTAATCCCTCCCCGGATAATCTTTCTTTTCTTGGGGATGAACCTCTGTACAGTGTCCTCAATTATGCATACAAACTCCTGCAATTTTTGCTCTGCTGTCTTCCCCACTAGGGTCTGCTTCCAGTCGATTTTCGCCAGTTCCTCTCTCATGCCCTCGTAATTACCTTTATTTAACTGTAACACCATTACATCCGATTTTGCCTTCTCTCTTTCAAACTGCAGACTGAACTCAACCATATTATGATCACTGCTTCCTAAGTGTTCCCTTACTTTAAGATCTTTTATAAAGTCTGGTTCATTACATAGCACTAGGTCCAGAATAGCCTGCTCCCTTGTGGGCTCCATGACAAGCTGTTCCAAAAAGCCATCTTGTAAGCATTCCATGAATTCCTTTTCTTTGGATCCACTGGCTACGTTATTTACCCAATCCACCTGCATATTGAAGTCCCCCATGATCACCGTGACCTTGCCTTTCTGACATGCCTTTTCTATTTCCCGGTACATGTTGCGCCCCTGGTCCTGACCACTGTTAGGAGGTCTGTACATAACTCCCATTATGGTTTTTTTGCCTTTGTGGTTCCTCAATTCTACCCACACAGACTCCACATCATCCGACCCTATGTCGTTTAGTGCCATAGATTTAATTTTGTTCTTAACTAACAAGGCAACCCCACCACCTCGGCCCACCTCCCTGTCTTTTCGATAGGTTGTATATCCTTGGATGTTTAACTGCCAGTCCTGAACCCCCTGCAGCCATGTCTCTGTGATGCCTACCACATCATAATCATTCACGACGATCTGTGCCATTAGTTCGTCTACTTTGTTACAAATGCTACGAGCATTCAGGTAAAGTGCCTTAATGCTAACTTTCTTATCATTACAGATATTGGAAGTCCTAAGATGTCCAAAGTTATCCTTCCTTTTTGTTAAATTCCATGTCTGCCTCAAGCTTAAATCCACCTGCCTACATGTTATCCTCCTGCGTATCTTGCCATTTAACTCTATGCTCCCTGTCGCTTTCACTTTCCCTTCCCCCCTAAGGGTGCTTTCAGCCCTTCGCGCAATTCTTCCCCCACCTTGGGGAATTCTAGGCCCTCTAAAAGCTCTGCCATTCCCGACTCGCCCTCTGGCATCTCCGACCTATAAAGCCTCTCATAAAAGGCTTGAAATATCCCATTCACCTTGTTCGGGGTGGAAACCGGCCTACCTCTCGTGTCCCTAACCTGATAATCTCCCTAGAGGCCACCTGCTGCCTTAGCTGGTGGGCCAAGAGACTGGCCTACTCTCCATACTGCGTTGATATTTCCTAAGGGAGCTATTATCACATCCTTGAAAATGGACTCAAATATTTTCCCCGCTACAGATGTTAGGATAACGGTCTGTAATTCCATGTTTTCTCACTTCCTCCTTTTTTAAATAATGGGGCTACATTTACCACACTCCAATCTGCTGGGACTGTTCCAGAACCTACAGAATTTTGGAAGGTGACAACCAACGTATCCAATATTTCCAAGGCCACCTCCCTTAGTACCCTGGGATATAAAGTATTTGGCCCAGGGGATTTATTAGCTTCATTAATTTCTCCAACACTACTTTTCTAGGAATACTAATTTCCTTCCATTCCTCCTTCTCACTACTGTATATGTTGTATTTTACAGCTGTTGCAGTAAGGTTTTTAAAAGCCTGGCTTAAGGTATATATTTGTTGCAGTAATATTATTAAATAACCTAGGTTCAGGTGTCCAGACTGTGTGTCTGCTAATACTGTAATTAAGAAGTCGCAAAATGGGAAGCCATGATTGATTCTAACCATTTACTTGTTTACATATAGAGGGCTAATGGAACATTGTTATGATTGCCGGAGATTCCCTGGGACTGGTGTTTAGTCCTAGCTAAGCAGGTCATGGAACTTAGTGGGATGTAGATGATATAATTAATGGGATGAGCCAGGTCTGTCTGTAGTTTTGCAGTTTGCCATAAGATTTGAGTCTGACAAGGCAGAGGGATTTTAAGTTTAACATCAGTTTTGCCAAATGCACTCGGTTGAGCAGAATCCAACTGCTTCTGCTCCTGAGAGGGCTTCTCTCTCTCAAAGGCTCTACATAACTAAGCAGAAATCTGTTTGTTAACTTTATTTATAAGTGGCATTTCAACCATAGTGAGTTGCTTAATTAGAGTTAATAATGGGTATAGAGAGTAAGTTTAGGTTTTTCCTTGTCAGAGGTATACAGCATGGAAATGGGATCTTCAGCCCAACTTGTCCATGCCACCCAGTCTTTACCACTAAGCTCATCCCAATTGCCTGAATTTGGCTCAAACCCCTCTATAACCATCTTACCCGTATAACTGTCTAAATGCTCTTTAAAAGAAAAAATTGTACCCGCTCTACTACTGCCTCTGGCAGCTTGTTCCAGACACTCACCACCTTCTGTGTGAAACAATTGCCCCTCTGGATCCTTTTGTATTTCTCCCCTCTCACCGTGAACCTGTGCCCTCTAGTTTTAGACTCCCCTACCTTTGGGAAAAGATGTTGACTATCTACCTTATCTATGCTCTTCATTATTTTATACACCTCAATAAGATCACCCCTAAGCCTCCTACGCTCCAGGGAAAAAATTCTCAGTTTATCCACCTCTCCTTGTAACTCAAACCATCAAGTCCTGGTAGCATCCTAGTAAATATTTTCTGCTCTCTTTCTAGTTTAACAATATACTTTCTATAACAGGGTGACGAGAACTGTACACAGTATTCCAAGTGTGGCCTTACTAATGTCTTGTACAACTTCAACAAGACGTCCCAACTCCTGCATTCAATGTTCTGACCAATGAAACCAAGCATGCAGAAAGCCGCCTTCACCACCCTGCCCACCTGTGACTCCACTTTCAAGCAGCTATGCACCTGTACTCCTAGATCTCTGTTCTATAACTCTCTCCAACGTCCTACCATTAACTGAGTAGGTCCTGCTCCAATTCGATCTATTAAAATGCATCACCTCACATTTATCTAAATTAAACTCCATCTGCCATTCATCAGCCCACAGGCCCAATTGATCAAGATCCCATTGCAATCCTAGATAATTTTCTTCACTATCCACTATGCCACAAATATTGATGTCATTTGCAAACGTACTAACCATGCCTCCTAAATTCTCGTCCAAATCACTAATATAAATAATAAATAACAGTGGACCCAGCACTTACCCCTGAGGACATCGCTGGTCACAGGCCTCCAGTTTGAAAAATAACCCTCTACAGCCACCCTTTGTCTTTTGTCGCCAAGCCAATTTTGTATCCAATTGGCTACCTCACCCTGGATCCCATGAGATTTAACCTTATGCAGCAACCTACGATGCGTTACCTTGTCAAAGGCCTTACTAAAGTCCGTGTAGATAATGTTGACTGCAGTGCCCTCATCTACCTTCTTGGTTACCCCTATAAAAAACTCAATCAAATTTGTGAGACATGATTTTCCACTCACAAAGTCATGCTGACTGTCCCTAATCGGTTCATGCCTCTCTAAATGCCTGTAGATCCTGTCTCTCAGAAAACCTTCTAACAACTTACCCACCACAGACATTAGGCTCACTGGTCTGTAGTTCCCAAGCTTTTCCCTGCAGCCCTTCTTAAACAAGGGCACAACATTTGCTCCCCTTCAATCTTCAGTCACCTCACCTGTGGCTGTCAACAATTCAAATATCTTGGCTAGGGGACCCGCAATTTCCTCCCTCGCCTCCCACAATGTTCTAGGATACATTTCATCAGGTCCCTAGGATTAATCTACCTTGATGCATTTTCCAGCACTCTTAAGACTTCCAGCACCTCCTTCCCTGTAATATGCACACTTCACTATTTACTTCCCCAAGTTCCCGAACATCCAAGCCGTTCTCAACTGTAAATACTGATGAGAAATATTAATTTAGGATCTCATCCATCTCTTGTGGATCTGCACATAGATGACCTTGTAGATCTTTAAGAGGCTCTACTCTCTCCCTAGTTACTCTTTTTCCCTTTATGTATTTGTAGAAGCTCTTTAGATTCTCCTTACTTTATCTGCCAAAGCAATCTCATGTCCCTTTTTTCCCCCTCCTGATTTCTCTCTTAACTCTACTCAACCTCTATACTCTCCAAGGGACCCACTCGATCCCAGCTGCCTATGCATGTTATATGCCTCCTTCTTCTTTTTGACCAGGGCCTCAATATCCTGAGTCATTCAGGGTCCCTTACTTTTACCAGCCTTGTCCTTCCATCTAAAAGGAATATGCTTAACCTGAACCTTGGTGAACACAATTTTGAAAGCCCCCCACTTACCAGCCGTCCCTTTGCCTGCCAACAGGCTCTCCCGATCAACTTTTGAAAGTTCTTGTCTAATACCATCACAACTGGCCTTGCCACAATTTAGAATTTCGACTTTTGGGCCAGACCTATCATTCTTCATAGCTATCTTAAAACTAATGGAATTATGGTCACTGGTCCCAAAGTGATCCCTCACTAACACTTCTGTCACCTGCCCTTGCTTATTTCCCAAGAAGAGGTCAAGTTTTACCTCCTCTCTAGTCGGGCCATCCACATATTGAATGAGAAATTCCTCCTGGATACACTCAACAAATTTCTCTCCATCCAAACCCCTAATGCTATGGCTGTCCCAGTCAATGTTGGGAAAGTTAAAATCCCCAACGATTACCACCCTATTTTTCTTGCAGCTATCTGTAATCTCCTTACATATTTGCTCCTCAATTGCCCCCTGACTATTGGGGGCCTGTAGTAAAATCCTATCAAAGTGATCTCCCCCTTCTTATTTTTCAGTTCTACCCATATAGACTCAGCGGGAGAACCCTTGGATATATCCCCTCTCAGTACTGCTGTGATAATCTCCTTCATCAAAAACACAACTCCCCCTCCTCTCTTACCTTCTATTCTATCTTTCCTATAGCATCTGTACCCTGAAACATTGAGCTGTCAGTCCTGCCCCTCCCTTAGCCATGGTTCAGTAATAGCTATAATATCCCCGTCCCATGTACCCATCCGTACCCTGAGTTCATCTGCCTTGCCCGTCAGGCCTCTTGCATTGAAATAAATGCAGTTTAATCTCAACTTCCCTTGCTCTCTGCCCTGCTTTCTCAGACCATCTGTCTGGTTATGTTTTGCACACTCTCCCTGTGTTTTATTTCTCTTAGCCTTACTGGACACATTCACTGCATTCTCCACAGTCAATGTACTCTGTACTGTGACCCATTTTGATTTTTGACTTTGGTTTCTCTGCCTACTATTCCCCTTACTGCCTTTTGTTTCTGTCCTCACTTTACTTCCCTCCAACTTCCTGCATCAGTTCCCACCCTCTGCTACATTAGTTTCAACCCTCCCCAACAGCATTATGAACTGCTCCCACCTCCCCCAGAACCGGTTCCAATGTCCCAGGAATTTGAATCTCTCCAACTTGTACTATCCCTCTAGCCACGTATTCATCTTATTTATCCTGACATTCCTATTCTGACTAGCACGTGACACTGGTAGCAATCCTGAGATTATTACCTTTGAGATCCTATTTTTTAGTTTAACTCCTAACTACCTAAATTCTGTTTGTGGGACCTCATCACATTTTATACCTATACCGTTGGTGCCTGTATCACCACAACAGCTGGCTGTTCACCCTCCCCCTTTAGAATGTCCTGCAGCCGCTCCGAGACATCCTTGACTCTTGCACCAGGGAGGCAACATACCATCCTGAAGTCTTGTTTGTGTCCGCAGAAATGCCTGTCTATTCCCCTTTACAATTCAGTCCCCTATCACCATAGCTCTGCCAGTCTTTTTCCTGGCCTCCTGTGCAGGAAGGATAGCCATGGGGCAATGAACCTGGCTGCTGCCACCTTCCCCTGGTGAGCCATCTCCCCCAATTATGGCTTCCCAGATGGCAAGCTTGCAGTCCAAACTGCATTATCCAAAATGGTATATCTGTTTTGGAAGGAGATGAGTGCAGGGGCTCCTGCACTGCCTTCCTACTCTTCCTCTGTCTGGTGGTCACCTATTTCCGATCTCCCTCAGTCATTTTTAACTGCGCTGTGACCAACCCACTGAACGTGCTATCCACAACGTCCTCAGCATCATGGATGCTCCAAACTGAATCTATCCGCAGCTCCAGAGCCATCAAGCGGTCTAAAAGGAGCTGCAGTTGGACATATGTGAAGGTGCCAGGGACACTAGAAGGGTCCCTGTATTCCTACATCACATAAGAGGAGCATGACGCGGGTCTTGGATGTCCTGCCATGACTGAATCCTTAAGTTAACTTCAACAACAACTACAATGCCAAGGGAAAAATGGAAAAAAGAAAAGAAAAACTACTTACCAGTCACCAGACGATCACTGACCTGCTGGCTGTGGCATCACGGTTTGATTTCTTTCCACCTCTCACTTGCCCTCGAGTCTCCCTCATAGGTCCACCTCTCCACTCCTCCCAATGATCAGTACCTCATTCCCCTCAGCACCGAATTCCCATTCAGCTCCAAATTCTCAAAACCCTCACTCTGGCTGAAATCTCACTCCGACTGACTGGTTGTGTGCAAGCTCTTTGGTCATGCGCTTGCTTAACCTACTGTGTTCAAGAACTGTTTAACTGATAATTGTAAAGTTATTTTCTTTGATGTTAATGCAGTTATTTCTGTGTTGTTTTAACAAATAAGATACGTATTGATCAGAGTCATCACTTCGAGGGGTGAACTGGTTAGCACTGTTGCTTCACAGCACCAGGGACTTGGGTTTGATTCCCAGCTTGGGTCTGTGCGGAGACTGCATATTCTTCCCATGTCTGCGTGGGTGTCCCCCGGGTGCTCCAGTTTCCTCCCACAAGTCCCGAAAGATGTGCTTGTTAGGTGAATTGGAGATTCTGAATTCTCCCTCCGTGTACCCAAACAGGCGCCAGAGTGTGGCGACTAGGGGATTTTCACAGTAACTTCATTGCAGTGTTAATGTAAGCCTACTTGTGACACTAATAAAGATTATTATTATAATTTTAAAAAACATTTGGTATTCTTGTTCAGTGTCCAAACAAATGCTGGGGTCTGGTCCGGGATCTTTAAATTAGACCTTTGATTCCTGAACATTTATGGAAAGTTATTTGTATCTTCCTCTAAAGTAGCTGTCTAATAGCCCTGCCATTTTCTTATTCTTGATTATCACTTGGACCGTAAGGGACCTTTGAGGTAAAGCCAATGCTTCCTTCACTCTTCTTTTCCTCATAAACCACCTATTTATCCTAACTATTGCAGTGTTTATTCAGGGATGCCCAGTAAGCAGAGCTAGAATTTCATTCTGCAACAATTTAATTATGTAATATTATTCATATTATTTTACTGGCGCACCGTGGCACACATTGGCAGGATGCAATTTTGTAATTATGACTTCCCAGGTGGCGAGTTTGCAGTCCAAATTGCGTTATCCAAGAAAGTGAGATCAACACCCTTCACAGCGCGAAGATTAGGGGACATGAAAAGGAGTGCTCCTGTCAAACTTCACTCTTGCAAATTACCTCAGCTGAGCCTCAGCGAAGGCCAGGAATCTTCAGTATTCCATGCTCTTGAGGGGGAAGGGGTTTGATATATATTTGTGAATGGGGGGAAAGGAGTTAGAGGGCGGGATAGAAGGTGTGGGATGAAGTCGGCTCTGGATCAGAGGTGGCCACTAGAACTGCCGAGTACAGTCACTGTAAACATGGCAGCCAATCTTTATTCAGCAAATCTCCCCAAATAACAATGTGATAGTGATCAGATCATCTGGTTTAGTGATGTTGCCTAATAGAAAAACATTGATCAAAACACAAAGGAATAACTCCCCTGCACTGAAATAGTGCAATGGAATCTTTTACATCCACCTGAGAGAGAAGACAGGGCCTCAGTTTAACGTTCCAACTGAAAGACAGCACTCCATCAGTACCACTTTTAGCGTCAGTCTTGACTTTGTGACCAAGTCTCTGAAGTAGAACTTGTAGCCACAACCCTTCTGCAGATAAAGACATTTATTCAGACCATCATTGTCCAGTTGTTTGAGTTCATTTACCATTCTTCCTAATTTTCAGCAAATCTTCTATCCAATTCACCCCAGATATGTCATCTGAGCTAATGGCTGAAGCAATGCGCGGAACTTTCCAGACCCCCACCCCGAATGGTGTGTTTTCCGCTAGCGAAGACAACTCGCCATTGGCTGCCAATGGGAACTTCCGGCCCCGTCGATGTCACGCCGTTTTGGGTGGCTCGCACACTCTGCCGCGAGGGGGGTCATCACTGGAAGGGAACGTTCAGTTGTACTGTTAATATATTCAAGAGTGGGTCAAATGGTCTCCTTCTGCACCGTAACAATTCCGTGATTCCATTTAATCTTCTGCTTGACAAGATTCAGTTTGCCTGACATTGATGAATTTTGTTTTGTTAATGGCGATGAAAAGAAACCAGCAATTTTCAGAATTACAGTTGCAATTATAATTAAACACTATAAATAGCTCTCCTAGTAGGACCTCGGCAAATTCTGTAAACTCAGGAGGCTTTAAACTTCAGAGAAAATGAAGGCAATGAATAATCTGAGTGTCTTGGCAGGAAATTCATGAAAGAAAAATTGTCGGCGGGATTCTTTGTCTGCGGGACCCTCCACTTGGCCGGCAGCGCACCCACGCCCGCGGGTTTCCTGACGGTGTGGGGGCGGCCAGATGGGAAGCCTCACTGGCTGGCTGTTGGAAACCTGCGGGCACGCCGTGTGAGAAAACGGGGCTGTTGAGACGGAGAATCCATCCCTGTGTTTTTGTTTAATAGTTTCAAAAATATGGAGAAACATTTGCAGTACATGTGATGGTTTTCTTTTCCAGCAGTTTGGCTCGTTCACTAGGTTGTTTCAGAGGACAGTTAAAGGTTGGCCAAATTTCAATGGGCCTGGAGTCACACAGAGGGCAGCATATTTCCTTCTCTGAAGGACATTTGTGAACCAGGTGGGGTTTTTTGGAACATCTGTTAGCTTCATGGTCACCATGCGAGCAGCTTCTTATTCCAAATTTATTTAATCAGCTAAAAACAAATTTGCAAACTGCCAGTGGGATTTGAGCTCACAGCTCCAGATTATTAGCCCAGTAACATGACCATTTTGTTAACATACCCAACGTGGTGAAACCTGCAGAAATGCACCCAATTAGAGTTACCAATCCTACTTGGGCTGTGAGAACACTTCACTGAAGGTGGCGGCACAGACTAAGAACGGAATTCTCCGGCCCTTGCAGTCAGCGGGATCTTCCGCTCGCACTGCAGTCGGCCCCCGCCACAGATTCCCCATCGGCAGCACGGGCGAGGAATGTAAATGGCCATCGGCTTTGGCAGATCAGAAATACTGCTGACAGCTGATGATCAGCAGCTTCCTCCCATGTGAAAGCCAAGACGGGAGAGGGGTTGGAGAATTCTGCCCTAAATCTTTTATCAATTGTTTGCTTATCCAACAGAGTAACAAGGTAGAAGAATCATGTGCAGTTCATGGGAAAACAAAGAGGAATTTATTTGCCAAGGTTCAAATTAGTTCACTTTTTCCCTGGTTGATTTGCTGTCATGTTGTTCACAGACAAAAATAAAAATTTTAAATTGCGTTTTCCTTTTTTTTTGTCTTCTATTCTCCAATTCTTCCTATCATCCCATTTAAACTCTATTTGATCTTCTGCTCTCAGTCTAGCTCTCAAACACTTTGCACTGTTCTGTCTCCATTCAGTGTCTGTTTTTTTTATCACTTTCTTTCTCTCGCTTTCTGGCGGCCTTCTCTTGCCTCTAACTCTTTTTATTAAGCTCTCTCTGTCCATGTTCGGCCCTTACACAAGTGATCCTTTAGCTGTGTACTGAATCTTCCCCATGATTTATTTTAAACAGGCTTGTAAACTGCTGGCCACATTGTCTACATTGTCTGCAAATAAGTGCAGCCCAGAGGGCTGTTTTGTTTGGGGTGTTGAAGTAATAATGAGTTTTAAAGCATTCAGTGAGTCCTGGAAGCCTATGTCATTACGAAGTTGATGGAACTTAAGAAGGTTCTAGGGTTTCAATTTATCTGTGTTTGCAGAGGGATTGAGTTGATCATACCAAAAAGGTGCTGCTATTAACAGCCTTCAAGCAGCAGCAGTGTTGCTGTTAGCGGGCTTTGTGTGATTGAGGGGTCAGGAGAACTCCCAGGAACTGTTTGATAGCTCCATGCACTTATGGCTGATGAGAACTTCTGGGAAGCTGAGAAGATGGCAGAAGTCACTGGCTCTTTGCTGAAGAGAGTTAGGGCTCAGAAGAAGCACTGGGAACCATTTATAGCATTGTGTAGCTAGGGGGATTCCAGCTTGATGAAATCCAGGGGTAGTGCCAAGCCAGTGAAGTTAGCTGGCTATTAAAGGGCTGGTATTCCACCAGAAAGTGGAGACTAGAGTGCAGACCTGGAAATTCAGGGGAGCAGAGTATCAAAGAACAAAGAACAAAGAAAATGACAGCACAGGAACAGGCCCTTCGGCCCTCCCAGCCTTCGCCGATCCAGATCCTTTATCTAAACCTGTCTCCTATTTTCCAAGGTCTACTTCCCTCTGTTGCCGCCAGTTCATATACCTGTCTAGATGCCTCTTAAATGATGCTATCGTGCCCGCCTCTACCACCTCCGCTGGTAAAGCGTTCCAGGCACCCACCACCCACTGAGTAAAAAACTTTCCATGCACATCTCCCTTAAACTTTCCCCCTCTCACCTTGAAATCGTGACCCCTTGTAACTGACACCCCCACTCTTGGAAAAAGCTTGTTGCTATCCACCCTGTCCATACCTCTCATAATTTTGTATACCTCAATCAGGTCCCCCCTCAACCTCCGTCTTTCCAACGAAAACAATCCTAATCTACTCAACCTTTCTTCATAGCTAGCACCCTCCGTACCAGGCAACATCCTGGTGAACTTCCTCTGCACCCTCTCCAAAGCATCTACATCCTTCTGGTAATGTGGCGACCAGAACTGCACGCAGTATTCCAAATGTGGCCGAACCAAAGTCCTATACAACTGTAACATGACCTGCCTACTCTTGTACTCAATACCCCGTCCGATGAAGGCAAGCATGCTGTATGCCTTCTTGACCACTCTATCGACCTGCGTTGCCACCTTCAGGGTACAATGGACCTGAACTCCCAGATCTCTCTGTACATCAATTTTCCCCATCGTCAGATAAGATTTAGACTTTGAGAGGTGCACAGTCATCGAGCCAATTTGAGTTGGAGTGGCTTTGTGAGAAGTCAGAGGCTTGACCTTTGAAAGCCAAAGGTTTGGAGTCCCTTGTGAGAAAGACAGTTTTAACAAGAGTTGTTGACTTACAGGGTTTACTGATGACTGAATGGGCTGCTGAGAAATCCACAGGGATCTGTCTTGGTCACACCTGTCATTGTACAGTGCAATGGTTCAACCGCAGTTTGCTTGTTAATTCACGTGTACTTCATAGTAACCCTGAGTGTCAAAGTATAAGATAGATATTGTAATTTTTAAAAAACCTTTACTAACTTTTAAAATCCTTTTATGTTTGAAACGTTTAAAATCTTAAAGTTGTATCTGGAGTTGTATGCTTTTGGGGTCAGTACCACTTCCTCCTCATTTTCAAAATACCAAAAAATGTTTTCTGATCAGTTGGACAGGTTTCTCTCTGGGATTTGTGTGCTCAACAAATAATATCTGCCGTGGTCATAATACATGGGCCTTCATTGTGACTGAACAGGCCGTTTCTCAACCCGCAGATCTTCGGGGCATGGGGAAGGATGTCCATGGTAGTTGTCCATGGTAGTTATTCTTCATGACAGTGAAATAAAAGAATGTACCAAACCAATCCAATTGCGCAACTTCAACCATGTATGCGTTCTGGTCCTTGTACATGTATGTTGTGCTATCCATGATTAGAGTAGATGTGCAGGTAGCCAGCTTGCTTCTGCGCTCTGGCAAATGCCCGTTATGCTCAACCTCTGTGTTGTGGATCCTGTGAGGACCCTGTCACACTTTATCATGCCTATCATTCATAGTTGGATGATGATCCTGGAATTCACTTCCTAATTGGATCTACTTTCTGAAAGATTGCACTACAAGTCGTTCCAAATGGAAGACCAGGTTTAGGATCCGGAAATTTCCAGCGGAATTTTCCAGCCCCACCAGAGTCAAAGGACATATGAGTAGTTTGCTGCATTTTCCAGCTCTAATGCCATCGTGGCTGGACTGTAAAATTCCACCCTAAGTCAACAAGATTTCTTCCATCTTCACTCTGTCTACAAATCCTGCAGAATTTTAAAGGCCTCTCTCTCGGATCATCCATCAGGCTTCTACTTTCCAATGAAAAGAAACTCTGCCTGTTCAGCTTTACTGAATTGTTCCAAACCTCTCAATTGTGCCATCATCTATGTTAATCTTTTTTTACACTTTCTCCAATATCTTTGTATCCTTTTTATAACATGGGGATCAGAACTGGTTACAATTCTCCAAGTGTAATCTAGCCAAGTTTAAAATTCTTTATTTTTTTTGTATTTATCAACATGCAGACCAATGTATTCTTGCACGTTTAACAATTTTGTGAAATTGCTCTGCTACATTTTATGATTTTGGGATATGTAACTCTCTTTGCTCGTCAAACCCATTTCAGCTTTTTTTTATTCATGGATGAGGGACTAGAAAGATGGAGAGAATGTGATGCTTCTCCTTACAGCAGAGAAGGTTAAGGGGAGGTTAGAAAGAGAAGTTAAAATGCATGAACGATTTTGATCGAGGAAATAGAGCGAAGCGTTTTCCGTCGGTAAGCAGAGGAAACAGGCAAAACTGACATAAGAACCAGAAGCAACACAAGGAAAGAAAAATGACACAGCAAGGTATCATGATTCTGAAATGTGCTGCCTGAAAGAGCGGAAGAAGCAGATTGGTTTGTCAATTTCAAAAGGAGAATTGGTTAAATACTTGAAGGAGAAGATTTTGCAGGTCAGTGGAGAATGAAGCCAATAGGATACATTAACCAAAGAACCAGCACAGGCACAATGTGCCAAATGTGTAAAACCTTTTGGCTTCTTGCCAGCAGCATTTCCTCTTTAAATGCCTGAGCTTTTTTACGGCTTAAATCAGACAATCTCGTCTTACACATGGCTAGTTTAAATAGACAGCTCTGTTCAAGCTGGGTTAGATTTATACTTCCTCCTTTAGCTGTAGCAAGTGAGGTTTGATTACTGAAGGCATTGTAAGAGTCCTTCCTGTTAATTTCCTTTGTTCCAATCCCTTTTATGTTATTTATTATTTTGGTCCATGGACCCATAATCGGAATGTGCCTTTAAGCAGAAGACGCAAGGTTGAAACTGCCTGCTTCTCAGAACACTGTGTTCCCAGGTTTTATTTTTAGTCAGACTCTTCAGCACTGAATAGATCTTAGGAACCAGGTTTGGAGGGAGTCAGGTCGATAGGGGTGGCATGGCGGCACAGTGGTTAGCTCTGCTGCCTCACAGCACCAGGGTCCCAGTTCAATTCTGGCCTTGGGTGACTGTGTGGAGTTTACATGTTCTCTGCATGGGTTTCCTCCAGGTTCTCTGGTTTCCTCCCAAAGATGTGCAGGTTAGGTGGGGTTACAAGGATAGGGCAGTGGTATGGTGCTCTTTTGGAGGGTCAGTACAGAATCAATGGGCTGAATGGCCTCCTTCTGCACTGTAGGAATTCTATAGATTGGTTGACTGGCAGCCGGTGGGTTGGCCAGGGACAGTGTTCTGCCCGACAACAGTTAGTGATTTGTTCCTGCGAGATGCTTTCAGAAAGAACTGGGCAAGCGTGTTTAGACCTTGGAAGTGAAACAAATGCTCGCTATCTCTCTCTCTCTTTCCTGCTTGCTGAAGTGAAAGAACTGGCTTATTGTTCTGAAAGCAGTGAGTGCCTGGCACATTCTTTGCTGTGAACCTGAAATGATGCTGAGTCTGCAGAGAAGGTAGACAACCTTGCCAGAGAAAAACCATCTCAAGCCGAGAAGAAAGAAGTACCAAAACAAAATTTGAATTTCTGAAAGGCACTAACTAGAAGTCATCCCAGTTCATTAAAGATCCTGATAATTTGTTTTTGAATATTTTCTTTCCCTTGCCACCACCCTTTCCCCTCTGTAGTTTGTGTGCATCTGTAGAGAGTGGGGGTAGTTAGGAAGGGGGAGGGTGGAGGAGTTGGGAAAGAGGTATTTGGTAGTCAGTTACATTTTTGGTCTGTTTAGTTTTAATACAGTACATAATAAAATGTTACTTGTGTTAAAGTTAGAAATATGGTGACTGCTGTTAATTGGGCTCAGTCAAGGACCTCGGGTATTTCCAATAAAATCCACTTTACCTGTGTTACAACTTCGGGCCAAGTGAGGCTGGAATTGACTACGCAATAGCCCAGGGTGCCATGACAACATCAATAAACTCATTTATGTGCCTTTGCTCATGGTTGCCCCTGTGGTACGCTATGTAGGTGGAATTTCATATCTGTAACTATAGCAACTAGCTACCAGAAAACTGCTGTTGTGACTAGCAGGTGTGATCCAGAGCGACTGTGAGAAACAGCAGCTCCCTAATTCAGGTTATTAAGAGAAACTAAACTATTCGATCATTTTACTGTTTTGTGCATTCTTTCAGCGCAAGCTTTCTCAGGCAAAGTTAATACTTTGTGCACTGGAGCACTGATAAATCTGGTGTAGCTTTGCAAACGGGAGGAAAAGCAATTTTGCCTTGCTCTAAGGTTCAAAGAATCAGCACCACCTCTGGGAATATGAGTCGTTGCGATAACACCAGCGAAGGAAACATTGAAAATGTATCTAAATATATATTTTGTGAAAATTCATCTGCCATCACTGGGTGACCTGATTAGTCCTATAATCAGAACATTGCACAGCACTGCAGGAGATTGTTCAGCCCATCATGCCTGTGCTAGAATGGAGGAATGAAACAGAGCTGGCATGACCTCAGGAAGATGCGTGTGTGAGCGCCTGGAGTTTTGTCTGCCGTGGGCTCGGAATATTTTGTTCAGTAGTTTGCAGTCTGGTGTACAGGCATTGGGTGTTTTACATGTAGCATTGTTTTGTGAGTCCCGTTGCACACTAGCAAACAAATCCTGTATTCTTTGGAAGCACGTTGTTCAGATCCAGCGCAATGCTCCGTTGATCCGGGTTTAAATGATTCAAAGATCCACATATTCATAGAATTTACCGTGCAGAAGGAGGCCATTCAGCCCATCATGTCTGCACCGGCTCTTGGAAAGAGCACCCTACTCAATCCACACCTCCACCCTATCCCATAACCTAGTAACCCCACCCAACACTGAGGGCAATTTTGGACACTAATGACAATTTAGCATGGCCAATCCATCTAACCTGCACATCTTTGAACTGTGGGAGGAAATGGCACCCGGAGGAAATCCACGCACACACGGGGAGGATGTGCAGACTCCGCACAGACAGTGACCCAAGCCGGGAATCGAACCTGGGACCCTGGAGTTGCAAAGCAATTGTGCTAACCACTATGCTACCGTGCTGCCCAGTCTAATGATGGCCATAAAACCATTGTTGATTGTCACAAAAACCCATCTGGTTCCCTAACATCCTATAGGGAGGGAAATCTGTCATCCTTACCTGGTCTGGCCTCAATGTGACTCCAGACCCATAGCAATATGATTCTAAATGGCCTCTAAAAATGGCCAGCCAGCCACTCCGTTGTGTTCAATAAAGGGAATGAAAATGAACGGACCACCCAGCATTGACCAAGGTACCGGAAATGGCAAAGGCAAACCCAGCCCTGAGGACCCTGCAAAGTACTTCTTACTAACATCTAGGGGCATGTACTAAAATTGGGAGAGCTGTGCCACAGACTAGTCAAGCATCAGCCTCACATAGTCAAACTAAAAGAATCATACCTTATAGGTAATTTACCAGACACCACCATCACCATTCCTGGGTATGTCCTGTTCCACTGCAGGATAGACCCAGCAGAGGTGGCAGCACAGTGGTATACAGTCGGGAGGGAGTTTCTCTGGGAGTCCTCAACATCAAACCTGGACCCCATGAAATCTCATGGCATCAGGTCAAACATGGGCAAGGAAACCTCCTGCTGATTACCACGTACCGGCCACCATCAGCTGATGAATCAGTACTCCTCCATGTTGAACACCACTTGGAGGAAGCACCGAGGATGGCTAGGGATCAAAATGTACTCTGGATGGGGGAATTCAATGTCCATCACCAAGAGTGGCTCAGTAGCACCACCACAGACCGAGCTGGCTGGGTCCTAATGGATATAGCTGCTAGATTGGGACTGCAGCAGATGGTGAGGGAACCAACAAGAGGGAAAAACATACTTGACCTCATCCTCATCAACCTGCCTGTCGCAGATACATCTGTCCATGACAATATCAGTAGGAATGACCACTGCGCAGTCCTCATGGGGACAAAGTCTTTACATTGAAGAAAACCTCCACCATGTTGTGTGGCACTACCACCATGCTAAGTGGGATAAACTTCCCATGATCTAAACTAATTTGGCAGGAGGGTGGGTTACGGAGTGCAAGTACAATAGCAGATAATGCACAGCCAAAGATAAACCAAGTCAGTCTGGAAGGCAGAACAAAGATAGACACGTTAAGGCACAGGGGAATATGGCAGGGCTGGATGGCATTTACTTTAATGCATGAACTCTTATGAGTAAGGCAGATGAATTGAGGGTGTTGATTAACACATGGGAGTATGATATTATTGCGATCACAGAGACATGGTTGAGGGAGGGGCAGGACTGGCAGATGAATATTCCAGGGTATAATATCTTCAGGTGAGACAGTGTATGTGTGGGGAGGAAGGGGGGTAGTGAGGAGAGCTGCTCTTTTTCAGCCGGCTCCCCAACTTAGAATATGGGTGACCATCTGTCTTGTGGCAGATACCAGGGGACTCCAAAACAGTAGATGCCCTGAAGGAGTACAGAAAGTGCAAGGGGTTACTTAAAAAAGAAATTTGGAGAGCAAAGATGCATGAAAAAACACTGGCAGACAAAATAAATGAAAATCACAAGGTGATTCATAAATATATCAAGGGCAAGAGGTTAACCAGGAAAAGAGTAGGGCCCATTAGTAGCCAAAGTGGTAATCTGTGTTTGGAGCCTGAAGACTGGGCGAGGTTTTAGATGAGTTTTTTGCATATGTGTTTGCTATTGAGAGGGACAATGTAGGTATAGAAATCAAGGAGGGGGACTGTGATATAAATGAACAGATTAGTATTGAGAGGGAGGGGGTTTTAGAGATTATAGCAGACTTAAAAGAGGATAAAACCCAGGCCAAGATGAGATGTATCCCGTGCTGTACGAGGCAAGGGAGGAGATTGCAGGATCTCTGACACAAATTTCAAGTCTTCCCTGGCCACAGAAGAGGACTGGAGGACAGCTAATGTGGTACCATTATTCAAGATGGGAAGTAGGGATAAACCAGGGAATACAGGCCAGTGAGTCTAACATCAGTGATAGGAAAATGATTGTCAAAATTCTGAGTGAAAGAATTAATCTCCACTTTGATAGGCCAGGATTAATCAGGAATAGTTAGCATGGCTTTGTCAAGGGGCGACTCATGTCTAACAATTGTCATAATCATTTTTGAGGAGCTAACTAGGTGTGAACATAAGGGTAGTGCAGTTAATGTTGTCTACATGGACTTCAGTAAGGCTTTTACAGGGTCCCCTTCTTATCAAGAAGGTAAGAGCCCATTGGAATCCAGGGCAATTTGACAAATTGAATCCAAAATTGGCTTTGTGGCAGGAGGATGTTGGTCAAAGATTGTTTTTGTGACTGGAAACCTGTGTCCAGTGGTATACCGCAGGGATTGGTGCTGGGCCCCTTGTTGTTTATACTGTACATTAATGATCTGGACAAGAGTGTAGGAGGTAACTGGAGGACAGGTTATTCCAGATCTAGTGTTATGTAATGAAAAAAGGCTTATTAATAATCTTGTCATAAAGAGTCCTTTAAGGATGAGTGACAACAATCTGATAGAATTTTACATTATGTTTGGAAGTGAGGAAGTTTAATCTGACGACTGTCACAGTCACCAGACCAGATTCCAACACTGGCTAAGATACTGTACCAGAACCGTAACGTTTTTAAAATTGTTTTTACGAAAGATTGATTCACTCCAGCGGCACAACTGTGAGCACACTATAGCGATACTGGACACCTTCCGTACCCTCTGCCCCAGCAGCCACGCCGCATGTTTCCTGACTTTTGAAACCACAAGAGAACCTCGCCATCAGTATTTCCTCCTGGCAGAGGCAGAGAATCGCGGAGGCCCCAGAAAATACCGGGTCAGGCCATCTAACGATTTGCCAACAGTGTTTACTGCACATGTGGAGTAGAATGCATTGACGCCGCTGTCGAGGCACCGGAGCATGGCATTCTGGCGGGCGCCAAGTGCCAGTCATGGCTTTGCCCTCGCGATTGATTCTCCGCCCAATTGCCTTTCCTGATTTTACCATCAGCCAATGGAGAACTCTACCTCTTATCTTTGCATCAATGGTTGGGAAAATACTAGATTCTATTGTAAACTTTCAAACATAGGAGCAGGAGTAGGCCATTTTGTCCTTTGAGCTTGTTCCACCATTTATTCTATTTACTATGATCATAGCTGATTATCCAAATTTGTAACCTGTTCCTTCTTTTCCCCCATATACTTTGATACCGTTGGCCACAAGAGCTACATCTAACTATATCTAATCATAGAATTTACAGTGTAGAAAGAGGCCATTCGGCCCATTGAGTCTTCACTGGCCCTTAGAATGAGCACCCTTCTTAAGGCCACGTCTCCACCCTATTCCCATAACCCAGTAACCCCACCTAACCTTTTGGACACTAAGGGTCAATTTCCCATGGCCAATTCACCTAACTTGCACGTCTTTGGACTGTGGGAGGAAACTGCAGCACCCAGAGGAAACCCACGCAGATATGGGGAGAAAGTGCAAACGCCACACAAACAGTCACCCAAGGCCGGAATTGAACCCAGGTCGCTGGAGCTGTGAGGATGCAGTGCTAACCACTGTGCCACCATGCCGCCCTAATGTTTTGGCTTCAACTGCATTCTGTGAGAGTAAACTCCACACTCAGGCTGAAGAAATTTCTCCTTTTCTCAGTCCTAAATGGCTTACCCTGTACCCTTAGACTGTGACCTCTGGTTCTGGACTCCCTCACCATTAGGAACCTCTCTTTTCTCTCCCTACAGAAGCTGCCAGACCTGCTGAGATTTTCCAGCATTTTCTCTGTCGATTAGGAACATCCTTCCTGCATCAACCCCATCTTGTCCTGTTAGAATTTTGTAGATTTCTATGAGATCCCCTCATTCTTCTAAGCTCCGGCTCAATCTCTCCTCATGCGTCAGACCTGCCATCCCAGGAATCAGTGTAGTAAACCTCTTTAGCAAGAACATCCTTCCACAGAAAATGAGACCAAAACTACACACAGTACCCAGAGGTGGTCTCACTAAGGCCCTGTATAATTGCAGCTAGACATCCCTGCTCTTTTACTCGAATCTACTCGTCCATTGAGCCTGCTCCATCATTGCTATGACTTATCTGATTATGGCCTTAATTTCACTTTCCTGTCAGTCCACCCATAATCTTCGATTCGCTTGTTGAAGAAAAATCTGACCAACCCAGTCTTGAATACATTTAGTGAACCAGCCTCCATTGCTCTCTGTGGAAATGAATTCTAGATGACCCTTTGACAGATGAAATTCCTCCTGCTTAGAACATCCACCACATCCACCCTGTTGAGGCCCCTCAAGGTCTTAAAAGTTTCTTACTCTTCTGAACTCCAATGGGTACTAACCCAGCCTGTCCAACCTTTCCTGAACAGACAACCCACACATTTCTGATAGTAGACTTGTAAACCTTTTCTGTTTCCAATGCATTTACATCCTTCCTTGAATAAGGAGACTAATATTGTACAGATGTGGTCGCACCAGTGCCCTGTACAACTGAAGCATAACCTTCTTACTTTTGTATTCAATTCCCCGCACAATAAATTAAAACATTTGGCTTTCGGGGCAGCACGGTGGCCTAGTGGTTAGCACAACCGCCTCACGGCGCTGAGGTCCCAGGTTCGATCCCGGCTCTGGGTCACTGTCTGTGTGGAGTTTGCACATTCTCCCCGTGACTGCGTGGGTTTCGCCCCCACAACCCAAAAATGTGCAGAGTAGGTGGATTGGCCAAGCTAAATTGCCCCTTAATTGGAAAAAATAATTGGGTAATCCAAATTTATAAAAAAAAAAAAAAAACATTTGGCTTTCCTATTTGGTTGTTGTACCTGGATACCAGTTTTTTGTGATTCATGCACTAGGACATCTCTCCAGATCCCTCTGAGTCTCAGAGCTCTGCAATCTCTCACCATTGAGATAATATGCTTCCTTTTCATTCTTCCTGCCAAAATGTACAATTTCACATTTTCCTTCATGTTAGGAAAACAAAGGTAGCTTAAAGGGAATATTATTTGTTTTGGTAAATATTAAAAATGATAGTTTTAGGTGAGTATAATTTAATGTCTGTGTAAGGAAAGGCAACATTTATTATTAGATTCATGCTGGACCAAGGTATTTGTATGTGTGGGGTTTGGTTCAATTCAAACTGAGCTTCAATTGTGCTCAGAATAACAGCAAAAAGGATTATTATTTGAATGATAAAATATTAAAGCATGCTGCCGTGCAGAGGGACCTGGGTGTCTTAGTGCATGAGTCGCAAAAAGTTGGTTTACAGGTGCAACAGGTGATTAAGAAAGCAAATGGAGTTTTGTCCTTCATGGCTAGAGGGGTGGAGTTTAAGACTAGGTTATTCTGCAACTGTATAAGGTTTTAGTGAGGCCACACCGGGAGTATTGTGCTCAGTTTGGTCTCCTTACCTGAGAAAGGATGTACTGGCGCTGGAGGGTATGCAGAGGAGATTCACTAGGTTAATCCCAGAGCTGAAGGGGTTAGATTATGAGGAGAGGTTGAGTAGACTGGGACTGTACATGTTGGAATTTAGAAGGATGAGGAGGGATCTTATAGAAACATTTAAAATTGTGAAGGGAATAGATAGGATAGATGGGGGCAGGTTGTTTCCACTGGCGGGTGAAAGCAGAACTAGGGGCAAAGGGATAGGGAGGAAAGGTAGGCTAGGCAGCAGCTGGTAGACTCCATACTGGAGGTAGACCGTAAATACTCCGAGGCCCCGACCATAGAGCTCCTGGTGGAGAGGAAAGAACTACAAAGGAACTTGACCTGCTCTCCACCAGCAAAGCAGTGCACCAACTCCGCCAGGCACGCGAGACCCTGTACGA
Organism: Scyliorhinus canicula; assembly: GCF_902713615.1. Taxonomy (NCBI): domain Eukaryota; kingdom Metazoa; phylum Chordata; class Chondrichthyes; order Carcharhiniformes; family Scyliorhinidae; genus Scyliorhinus; species Scyliorhinus canicula. Next base: position 48,731,235 of record NC_052165.1, on the reverse strand, counting down.
ACACGGAGACAAAGCCAGCCGCCTGTTGGCACACCAGCTGAGAAAGCAGGCAGCTACCAGAGAAATTGCGCAAATCAGGGGTACCGGAGGCACGTTGGAAACAGAACCAGAGAGGATTAACAAAACCTTCAAGGCCTTCTACCAAGAGCTGTACACCTCAGAGCCCCTGGCTGGGATGAACCGGTTCCTTGATGGACTGGACATACCAGTCGTGGGAGAGGGCAGAAAACAGGACCTGGAAGTACCACTAGCACTGGGAGAGATCATGGACAGCATTAGCTCCATGCAGACGGGGAAGGCGCCGGGACCGGACGGATTCCCGGCGGACTTCTACAAAGAATTCGCGACAGCGCTGGCCCCGCACCTGTGGGAGATGTTCACAGACTTGCTAGCTAGGGGCACACTGCCACCCACGTTAGCACAGGCCTCAATCTCGCTGATACCTAAGAAAGACAAAGACCCAACGGAATGTGGGTCATACAGACCCATATCTCTGCTGAACGCAGACGCCAGAATACTGGCCAAAATCCTAGCCAAAAGGCTAGAAGCAGCGCCGGCTCTAGGGTTGCTGGCGCCCCGGGCAAACTGAACTTCGGCGCCCTTGGGGGGGGCGGGGGCGGGGGGGGGGGGGGGGGCGGGGGGGGGGCAGAGGGGCGGGGGCGGGGAGGGTGGGGCGGGGCGGGGGTGGGGGGCGGGGCGGGGGGGCGGGGTCGAGGGGGGGCGGGGTCGGGGGGGCGAGGCCAAGGGGGGGGCGGGGCCGAGGCCGAGGGGGCCGAGGAGGGGGGGCGGTGTGGGGGGGGCGGTGTGGGGTGGCCGAGGAGGTGCGGACCCGAGGGGGGGGCGGGGCCGAGGAGGGGCAGACCCGGGGGGGGGGCCGAGGAGGGGCGGACCCGAGGGGGGCGGGGGGGGGGAACACGCGGGGGGGCGGCGGACGCGGGGGGGGCGGGCGGACGCGGGGGGCGGGCGGATCCGAGGGCGGGGCGGGGGGCAGACCCGAGGGGGGCGGACCCGAGGGGGCGGGGGGGGGAACCGAGCGGGTGGGGCGGACCGAGCCGGGGGGCCGCCCTGGGGGCTGGCGGCCACCGCGCATGCGCTGGTTGGCACCGGACCATCTGCGCATGCGCGGGACCCGAGTCTGGCGCCCCCGAGCACATGGCGCCCCGGGCAACAGCCCAAGTTGCCGGTGCCTTGAGCCGGCCCTGGCTAGAAGACTGTGTACCTGAGGTGGTCACAGAGGACCAGACGGGCTTCGTCAAAGGTAGACAGCTTACCTCGAACATCAGGCGCCTGCTGAACGTGATAATGACCCCCTCTGGGGAGAGAACACAAGAGATGATCATCTCCCTGGACGCAGAAAAGGCCTTCGACAGAGTCAAATGGAAATACCTCATAGAGGTACTGGAGCGGTTCAGGCTTGGAACAGGGTTCACCTCTTGGGTAACGCTCCTATACAACGCTCCCATGGCGAGCGTACGGACCAACAATACCAACTCCCAAAACTTACAGCTGCACAGGGGCACCAGACAAGGATGCTCACTGTCCCCACTGCTGTTCGCACTAGCAATCGAGCTGCTAGCAATCACGCTCAGGGCAGCAAAAAATTGGAGGGGGATCCGAAGGGGAGGCAGAGAGCACAGAGCCTCACTCTATGCAGATGATCTGCTCCTCTACATCTCGGACCCACAAAGCAGCATGGACGGAATCATTGCGCTCCTGAAAGAGTTTGGAGCCTTCTCGGGCTACAAACTCAACATGAGCAAAAGCAAGATCTTACCAGTACACCCGCAAGGGGAGGTGGGGGGGGGGGGGGGGGGCAGCACTAAAGGGGCTGCCGTTCAAACACGCCCGACACAAATTCCACTACCTGGGGATCCAAATAGCCCATGACTGGAAAGGGATCCACAAATGGAACCTCACCAGCCTGACGGAGGAAGTAAAAAAGGACGTGCAAAGATGGAACACACTCCCACTCTCCCTCGCGGGGAGAGTCCAGACGATCAAAATGAACGTACTGCCCAGGTTCCTCTTCCTGTTTAGATCCATTCCGATCTACATCCCCAAGGCCTTTTTCAAAGCGCTGGACAAACTTATCATGGCGTTCGTATGGGGGGGTAAAAATGCTAGGATCCCAAAGAAGGTCCTACAAAAAACAAAATCCAGGGCGGAGGCTAGCCCTCCCGAACCTACAATTCTACCACTGGGCGGCAACAGCCGAGCGAGTAAGGGGATGGATCCAGGAGCCAGAAGCTGAGTGGGTGCATGCGGAGGAGGCCTCCTGCATGGGGACCTCCCTCCGGACCCTCACCATGGCAGCACTCCCATCTCCACCCAAAAAACACTCCAGCAGCCCAGTGGTGACAGCCACCCTCCAATCCTGGAACCAACTGCGGCAGCAATTTGGCCTGACCAAAATGTCGGACAAAGCTCTCATCTGCAACAACCATAGGTTCACACCAGCACTGACTGACACCACCTTCAAAAGGTGGAGGCAGGATGGGGGGACACTAACAGTCATGGACCTATACACGGATGACAGGATCGCAACACTGGACGAACTGACAGAGAAATTTCGGCTAGCCGTGGGGAACGAGCTACGGTACCTGCAGCTCAAAAACGTCTTACGAAAGGAGACAAGGACGTACCCACAACCACCACGTCAGACACTACTGGAAGACCTACTGGATGCAAGTATCCTAGAGAAAGGGAACTGTAGCGGCATGTATGACCGACTGGTAAAAAGGGACGACACCGTACTGGACGCAACAAGAAAGAAATGGGAGGATGACTTGGGGATTGAGATAGGGTGGGGACTCTGGAGCGAAGCACTGCATAGGGTCAACTCCACCGCCACGTGCGCAAGGCTCAGCCTGACGCAACTAAAAGTGGTACATGGAGCCCACTTAACAAGAAACCGTATGAGTAGGTTCTTCCCGGAGGTGGAGGACAGATGTGAACGGTGCCAAAGAGGCCCGGCCAACCACGCCCACATGTTCTGGTCTTGCCCCAGACTTGTGGAGTATTGGACAGCCTTCTTCGAGGCTATGTCCAAAGTGGTGGGTGAGGGTGGAGCCATGCCCGATAGTGGCGGTCTTCGGGGTTTCAGACCAGCCAGATCTATTCCTGGGGAGGAGGGGGGACGCCCTTGCCTTTGCCTCCCTGATCGCCCGCCGTTGAATCCTGTTTGGCTGGCGGTCAGCAGCACCACCCAGAGCTGCAGACTGGCTGTCCGACCTCTCGGATTCTCTCCAAATGGAGAAAATCAAATTCGCCATCCGAGGGTCAGATGACGGCTTCCACAGAACGTGGGAGGCATTCACGCAATTGTTCCGGGACCTGTTTGTGGCCAACGAACAAGAGGAAGAATAGTCGGGTGGCCAAGAATCAGGGGAAAATGGATGGGAATCGGAGGAAGGTAGCCGGGGGGGGGGGGGGGGGGGGGGGGGAGGGCTACATGTTTGTTATGGGGGTTTGTTCGCATGGTTTTACGCTTATTTCTTTTTCCTGTTAATTTATTTTTTTGTATTGGAGGGGAGGGGTTACTGTTTTTCTCTGTTGTGATAAAATTTGTTGTTGAAAACTTGAATAAAAATTATTCCAAAAAGAAACAAAGCCGCAAGCGACAGTCCGATGGCAAGCTGAGGCCCAAAACCAAATTGTTAATAAATGCCTACAAACATGTGCCTCGGCCATATTGGGGAATGTAAAATATGTATGCCGGTTAAAGGGGGCAGCCACAGTTGTTATTATGAAACTGCTTACCTGTAAATATACATGTTAATTTTTGCGTGTTTTTTTTCTAATAATTTGTAATTTGTTGGATATAAAATATGAAAACTCAATAAAAAACATTTCTTAAAAAAAAAAATGTGGGGAAGTAGATTTAGGACTGAGTTTAGGAGGAACTTCTTCACCCAAAGGGTTGTGAAAGGGTTGTGAATCTATGGAATTCCCTGCCCAGTGAAGCAGTTGAGGCTCCTTCATTAAATGTTTTTAAGATAAAGATAGATAGTTTTTTGAAGAATAAAGGAATAAAAGGTTATGGTGTTTGGGCCGGAAAGTGGAGCTGAGTCCACAAAAGATCAGCCATGATCTCATTGAATAGCGGAGCAGGCTCAAGGGGCCAGATGGCCTACTCCTGCTCCTAGTTCTTATGTTCTTATGTTCTTATGTTAGAAAGCATTACGATGTGAAGAGTAAATACACTAACAAAAGCATTTGATCATTGTTTAGCAGCTGAGGGGCCTTTTAAGGTAGAAAGGCTTTTTGAGTTTAGTTTTTAGCTGAAATGGTTTGCAGTTGAAGATAGGGCACCAGGGAGTGGGGAGTGAACATCTCTCAACTCTGCCAGAAGAAAGACTGGACAGGACAAGGGAACTGCAAAGAGGCGGAATTCCCAAAGAACCAGATACAGTTCAGATAACGAGGAGAGAAAGAATGTCTTAAGCAAACTGAAGTAAATAGAACAGAGACCCAGGTATTTCAGAGGATAACGCAAGGGAAATCAGACTTTGTATCATGAGTGAAAGAGACAGTTCTGTAACCAGAATTAAAGTGTAAAAGTAGACTTCAGAGGTAAATCAAAAGTTTGATGCCATTTTAATAGAGTCTGGGAATCGAGAGTTAAAGCAATTGTTTGTGTAGTTTGTACACTAGTCAAGACAAAGAAATCCTGAAAGGCGAGTTGTAAAACCTGGATACTGGATTCATTGTTAGAAGTTGAGGGAGCTTTGTTTGAAAGAGTAATTGGGGTTAGTTTTTAACCATGGATCAGAATCCACTCTTCCAGGTCAATGTGAACTTGTCCAAGGCCCAAATTAATCACATAATTGGGGAATTTGGAGGAAAGCATCTTTGGCTACGTAATTGCTTGAGGTCTGGATAAAATGTCTGGATAATGTTTGTATACTCTTTCCCTTCCTGCCACACTCTGGGTGTCATTACATAAATAGCTGCCCTGTAATGCTGTCATATCCTTTTGCTCTGTCAACCTATGTGTCCCGTTTCCAGAACTATCCCCCCTTCTATTTAATTTAAAGCCCACTCTACTTCACTATTTATGCAGTTTGCAAGAACATTGGTCCCAATATGCATGAGATGTTGGCCAAACCGATGGTACCGTGCCCACTTGCCCCACTACTGGTGCCAGTACCCCACGAACCAAACCCCACTTCTCCCATACCATTTTTGAGCCACATATTCGTTTCTCTGATTTTATGTACCCTGTGTGAATTTAATCATGGTTTAGGTAATTATAATCCTGGAAGATTATAATCTTGGAAGTTCTGTTGTTTCATTTAGTGCCTAGCTCCTCAAATTCTCTGGGTAAAACCTCTTTCCTTGTTCTGTATATTCCGTTGGTCCCTACATGGACCTTGACAATGGGATCCTCCCCCTCCCAATGCAAATTCCTCTCCAGCCCGATCCCTGGCAGTGGGCAGGCACTACAGCCATCTGGGTCTCGCTCATTGCCACAGAGAACAATGTCAATTCCCCTCACTATCCTGGCCCCTACCACCACTACATTCTAATATTCTCCCCTTTACTTGAATGGCTTCCTGAAACACGGTACCATGATCAGTCAGCTCATCCATCCTGCAGTCCCATTCTCATCCAAACAAGCAGAAAGAAGTTTAAACCTGTCGGACACTTGCAGAGGCTGACTTTCCTACCCTCCGTGTCCCCATGCTTGCCTCAGCTGCAACCACACACCCCTGTCCCAGACCACGTTCCAAACCAGAAGACTCCATCATAACGGGTGTGACTGCCTCCTGAAACAGTGTCCTGATAACTCTCACCCTCCCTGATGTGTCGCAGTGTGTACAGCTCAGCCTCCAGCTCAAAGACTCCCAGCCAAAGCTCCTCAAGCTCAAAGACTCCCCCATTCGCGCCCCACATCCTCTCCCCATATCCCCCCTTCACCCCACATCCCCCCTCCCCCACTGCTCTACATCCCCCCCACATCTCCCACCCTAAATTCCCCACCCCCACATCCACCACCCCCACATCCCTCCCAAATCCCACCCCACATCCCCCCAACCCCCTCCCACCCCACATCCCCCCAACCCCCTCCCACCACAGATTCCCCCCACCTCACATTCCTCCCCCCTACATTCCTCCCCCCCATATTCTCCCCCTCCATATTCCCCCCCCACATCCCACCTCCCTCCCCCACACCCCCCAACCCCCTAACCCTCAACCCCCCAACCCCCAAATTTCCACACCCTGTCCGAAGCTGTTTGTTGTAGTGCGCAGTATGAATAAACTCTTTTTGCTGAGCAAGTAGATTTTGTTTGCTGCAAGCTAGACGGTCTGATGCAAGTGCTGCCCTGCCTCCAGCCTACAGGGCCGAATTTAATGGTCATGGTGGTGGGCCTGTCGTCCACCAGCTTGACAGCTGCCAGTAATTCTACTACTGTCATTCCAGGCTCTCATGACTGATTCAACGTTAATCCCGCACTTAATCTTCTTGGAGCAGGGCCCACAGAGTCTTCAAGATAGATGTCCCGCCTCTGAGAGCCACCAGTCAATCAATGGCTGGATGCTTTCCTGTACCTGCAGTGCCACTAGAGCTGGTGGCCACTACCGGTACTACAGTAGGCCCAACTGAAGAGTGTCACTGGAATCCTGGAGAACATATAGGTCAGCTGAGATCACCGGGAACAATATGTAAGGCCCAGCAAGGTGGTGGAATGGGTCAGTTTAAAGGCATGCAGGGGTCTTCATGCATTTGGTGACCTTTGCCACCAAAAGGTCCCTGCATTGGGCACAGGCTATCCGGGTAGCAGGGGACGTAACACCCCCACCCCATCACCGCCAGACTACAGGGCATATCTTGTGGGTTGCTCATATGGCATAGTCCCTGTCAGTCACTGGTAGATTACCAACTGCAGCAAGGTAAGGTACAGAAGTGGTCATTAAATTGTCAGTTAGTGGCTTTATTTGGCCTCCAGGCAGGAAGGCTGTCCTGAACCCAGCCCCCTAACTCCCACCATCATGATAGGAGCGAGGCATGAAGGCAATGGGGTTTCCACCTTCCTACTAGAAGGAAGTCTGAAACTGCACAACCAATTCATTCCTTCAGGCAACTTTCTGGGCTGTTCAGAATGTTCAGATTCGTCAGGAGCACAGCAACAGTTTATAGTTTACATTACACATTCTGCAAGATTCAGAATATGTGGAAATAGGATTCAGATGGACAGGAGTTTATGGCTATAATTGTTCAATTAACAAGAATGAATGTAGTGGGTGTAGATAATAAATGGTTTGCTTTTGAATTTCCGTTTACTTTACACAATATGCTAAATAGATATTCACCCACGTACACTGATCTGTGATTGGAATTTTTTTCTAATGGTCCATGAACTCCCTGTTTTCATGCAATTTAAATTGTCACACTGTGACTCAGTGTGTAGTGTTCTTGCTTCTAAATGAAATGGTTGTTGGTTCAAGTCCCACTCCGGAGAGTGATGCAAAACTCAGCTAGTTTTCCCCCTGTAGCACTGATGGAGGTTCACTGTTATGGTTAATTATGGATTATGAGACTAGAGGGGACCTCCTGCTGATTATGTGCGAGATGGACTAGTAAATAAATTTATTGTCATTGATATTGTTAGGATACCAGACCAGACCCCAACATTTGTTAGAATACTGGACGAACACTCCAAACAATGTTTCTATTTGTAAAACTGTGAGGAAAGGATACTTCACAACAGGAGCGATAACTCTGACCAATAGGTATCTTTACAGTTGAAGCAAACTTTAATTTAAACACAGAATTAACCACATTAACATCAAAGAAATAGCTTTATTATTGTCAGTTAAACAATTCTTAAACAGAAGGAAAAACTTCAACTTACTATCTATACCCGCTACTAACTCCAATTAAGCAACAGTTCAAATGCCATTTATAAATAAAGTTAACAAAATGGGTAACTTGTTTAGCTGCACAGAGACTTTTGGAGGGTGATCCTTTCAAAAGTTGATCCAGTCTGTCATGTCATCCTCAAATCTTATGGCAAACTGCTGTTCAACTTAAAATCTTAAAATCTTAGAACAGACAGCAAAACTACAGAGAGACCCGGTTCCTCCCATTAATTACATCATCTGTATCCCACTAGGTTCCATGACCTCTTAGCTGGGGCTAAATACAATCCCTCATAAATGATCCACACTCCAGGGGACCATCCAAAATAAAAACAATGTTCCATTAACCCTTTATCTGCAACAAAGTAAGTGGTTGGAATGAATGATTACCTCACCATTTACAACTCTTTAATTATAGCTCTAGTAGACATACTACTTCTATGTATTTTAAACCAAGGTTTTAAATAACATTACTGCCACAAATCTAAAAAATGATATTGAACAATTTCTACATTCATCACAATATATAGCACAGTTTAGTCATCATAAAGAAGAATTTAGACGCATAAATGGCATGAATCATTGTTTATTCATGAATGGTTTACTGTGCAATTACAGGGGGAGCCAGTTATGTATTTTACAGAAATTAATCATTAATTGCTAGGCGAGTTTAATATTGTTTGATGGAATTTTTTTTAAAATTTAGAGTACCCAATTATTTTTTTCCAATTAAGGGGCAATTTAACATGGCCAATCCACCTATCTTTGTGATGTGGGGGTGAAAACCCACGCAGACACGTGGAGAATGTGCACGCTCCACACGGACATTGACCCAGGGCCAGAATCGAACCGGATCCTCAACGCCATAGGCAGCAGTGCTAAATACTGTGCCACCCCGGATAGAATTGAAGCATTCTGAACTAACATCTTTTCAGAAACAGGTACAGATATTTGTAAAGTTTTACTTGAAATGTAGCCATCAGATCTATTGTTTGCTGATGGATTTTAAACCTTCTGCACACTTTCTGCTTCAAACCTCTCTCTGTAATCGCCTCATATTCAGGTTTCAATCTGTAGACAGCGAGTACATTTCTCTTTAACACTTTGTCAGCTTTATTGTCTCAACTTACTTGTAATTTTTAAATAGACTAAAATATTGCGCAGTTGCATGATGAAGGTATGGATGGAAACTTTGGTAATTTTACAATTTGATTGCATGGGAGCCCATTCGATCGTCTTTGCATCAGCAATAAGTAATTGATATTTTGTAGCTGATGAACCTCGGTCCAGAATTAATTGGGGTAATACCAAAGCTTTACATTTCGCAATTTCACGCACTGTTACATTAAAGCCTGTGATGCAAGATGCTCCTAAGTTATTACTTGTGTCGAGGAATGGGATCCCATAATGAGATATCAGCCTTTCTTAATTCATCTCATTATAATATAGCGCTGGATTGAAACATTCAATTGAACATCAAAGGCTACATCCCATTGCAATAATACCTTAACCGGCAATGGAGGGCTGATTTCCCACACATTGTAGAATACACTCTGTGCAAACAATTCTGTGCAAATCAGTGGAACTAAAAGTAGGTTCTGTAAAGAACAGGCTTGATTCCCGGCTGGGTCACTGTCTGTGTGGAGTCTGCACGTCCTCCCCGTGTGTGCGTGGGTTTCCTCCGGGTGCTCCGGTTTCCTCCCACAGTCCAAAGATGTGCGGGTTAGGTGGATTGGCCATGCTAAATTGCCCGTAGTGTAAGGTTAATGGGGGGATTGTTGGGTTACGGGTATACGGGTTACGTGGGTTTAAGTAGGGTGATCATTGCTCGGCACAACATTGAGGGCCGAAGGGCCTGTTCTGTGCTGTACTGTTCTATTCTATAAAATAAGTTAGAGCTCAGTCTGGCGAGTTTGAAAATGTCTTCCTCTGTATTGATTGCAACTGATAATGGAGAACATTGTAAGTTTCCACGAGGCCTTACACATAAAGGTTGTGTGTTTAATCAAGTAGAGGTTCAGTAAACATCTCAAAAGTGATATTATAGATGTGCTAATACGAGAACTTGCTTTTAAAAGAAAGACCTTGCATTTGTTTTAGCACCGTCACATTCTCAGGCTGTCCTAAATACTTTTACATCACTATTGTGATGTAAGGAAAGTGACAGCCACATTGTGTATAGCAAGATCCCACAAACAGCAATAAGATAAAATACAGATAATCTACTTTAATGGTGTTGACTAAAAGATAAATATTAGCCCAGGATACCAGGGAGAATTCCCCTGCTCTTCTTCAAAACAGCGCAATGAGATCCGTGGGGTGCCGAGACATACACTGGAGGCTTCCAGTAGTAAACAAAACGGGTTTATTGATGAAAGGCAAAGGCAGATAGATAACAGGCACAGAACATTAGACAACAGGTCTTAACTCAACAGCTCCATGGTCCACAGTGCCCGGGTTCCTGCTCCCTGGGGCCCCACGCAAACTCCCAATTGGTCGGGGTTCGCGCACTCCCACGCAATTGGCCCCGAGTCGGTCATGTGGTCGGTGGAGCTTAAAGTGACCACACTACTTCAGATCCTTTACACGTAGCTGATGTTGTGTTTGGTTTTCTATACTTTACAAAGGAATCCACCAAACACCTCGACTTGTTCAAACCAGGATCTTTATTGAGTCTCACGTGGTAAGGTAGCAATCTGTTACAGAGCACGCTATTATGGAGTCTGCTTGTTACTTCTCTGGAACTGTACCTAGCACCTCTCAATCTTCTGATGATGGCCGGATGTGTCTCCTCTTATGTGGGAGTCACTAGTCACATGACCTTGGTCTTGGGACCACATGGTGTGTCTGCAACGCCGCCTGCTGGTTGGAGGTCGAACACCATCCATCTATGACATAGCGCATAGGCATATCACCGCAGCTGAGAGAGTAGACATGGCCTGGTTTGATGTCTTATCCACACTTCAGCGCCTTCAACTGTCATGATATGCAGACAGACACATAATGATATACAGACAAGCAGCTAATGGACACAGAGAACAGGACATGACCAATAAGCAGGCAGGACACTCAGGAGTGGGATCTGACTATAAAGGACACAAGGCACTGACATTCCGCCTCTTTCCACTGATGAACATCTAGAGAGTCAGTCAAGGGTGTTGTTACAATCTCACACCTCTGCCACGTGGCTAAGAGCTAGTCGGGTTCAGTCAGACAGAGTAACCACACTTAAGTTAGCAGAGAGTCGAACTCACAGAGAACTGTGCTAACTGTGCTATTAGTTCAATAAACCTGATTGAACTAACTTCAAGGTCTGGAGTATCTTTCTAATCTAAACTGCATCCAGTGTTAGACCAGTGTACCTAACACAACATGATACCAGGAGACTACTAATTTAAGGTGGTTTACCTCAGTCCTTTCCGTGACGACCAGCAAATGTATCCCGGAATCCAGGCTCCTCACCAGCTCAGGACCTCCGACAATCTCAGTGCCAATTGGCGGATATTCAAACAAAAGTTTCTGCAGTACATCGAAGCCTCAGAACTCGAGGGTGCGTCTGATGCAAGAAAGATCACCCTTCTCTTCTCAACAGCGGGTGATCAAGCCATCGAACTCTTCAACTCATTTAACTTCACAGAAGGCCCGGCAAGACAAAGTTTCAGACCATCCTGGACAAGTTCGATAGTCACTGTGAAGTGGACACCAATGAAATCATCGAGCGCTACATATTCAAACAATGTCTTCAAAGTAAAGATTAATCTTTCAATGCCTTCTTAACTAATCTCCGTGTACTAGCGCTGTCCTGCAACTTTGGTGATATTGCTGACTCCATAATCAGAGACCAAATCGTTTTTGGAGTTCACTCTGATCCTCTGAGAGAGCAGCTACTGAAAAAGAAAGCATATGACCTTGCCAGTTGTGATTTAAACATGTACAGTGCAAGAGCACGCAAAAAATAGGTATTCCCAATACAAATCGGCTGAAAATGAGAAACGTGCCTCCCTCGAGGCAGTGAGTGTACAGGCTACCTCCTGGATGCAGAGCCTCAGCATTGAAGACAGCGGCCATCTCGCACGCTTTTCCCGGAGCCCACGCAAGCACGACACAAACGGGATAACGAAGCAGCCGACACCCTTACTGCGCAGGTGCAGACGTCTGCCGACCGCACTGCGCATGTGCGACGACGTACACCGCATCATGACGCCGATGTCATGACATGCCTGAACTGTGGCAACGCCCACTTAAAGGGACACTGCCCTGCAAGTGGTAGGTCATGTTTAAACTTCGGGAAGCCTGGTCACTATGCAGCCTTGTGCAGGTCTGCACCACCAATCAGGGGCCAGCGCTCCCAATTCCGACGACGGTGCGTCCAGAATTACGTCAATTACAGGATTCTGATCCTGGCAGTACAACGGATCCAGAGGACGAGTGCCTGGAGTCCACCTACCGAGTGGGCATCATCACCACACGTGAACATGCCACACCTAACTCATCTCGCATTCAGTCCATCCTCGCCGTGGGTTCGGAGGACGAATGGCGTGCGGTGATGCAGGTCAACCGCTGATCCATCCAGTTCAAGCTGGACACAGGTGCTTCTGCCAACCTCCTCTCACAGGCAGACTTCAAACGCATCAAGAAGCCCTCCAAGGTCCTTCCAGCAGCCTGCCAGCTCCTGAACTATAGCGGCAATGCCATCGCGGCACTGGGGTCCTGCCATCTACTCGTCTCCAACAGGAGCACCCATGCACGGCTAAGGTTTGAAATCATCAAGCCGGACAGGGCATCCCTACTGGGCGCGCATGCCGGCAAAAAGCTAAACCTGCTGTGGCGGGTTTATTCAACGACATCCTCCAATGTGGATCTTCGGGCCGGCATTGACGACATCCTTGCTCAGTATCAAGATGTGTTTGACGGGATGGGCACTTTGCCATATCGGTAGAAGATCCTACTGCGGCCTGATGCCAAGCCAATGGTCCATGCACCACAGCGGGTCCCGGCTCCGCTGAAGGAGCACCTGAAGGAACAGCTCAAGGAGCTGCAGCAGCAGGGGATCATCTCCAGGGTAACCGAACCGACTAACTGGGTCAGCTTGATGGTGGTGGTTATAAAATCCTCTGGAGACCTGCATAGCTGCATTGATCCCAAGGATCTCAACCAGAATATAATGTGAACACTACCCCATCCCGAAGCGGGAGGAACTCACCAGTGCGATGGCACATGCACGGTTTTTTCATGAAGTTAGGTGCGTCACATGGATTTTGGCAAATCCAGCTGGATGAGTCCAGCAGAAGGCTCTGCACCTTCAACACACCGTTTGGCAGGTACAGCTATAACCATAAGCTGTTCGGCATCGTCTCGGCATCGAAGATATTTCTTCGCATCATGGAGCAGATGATGGAGGGCATCGAAGGGGTTCGTGCGTATGTGGACGACGTCAGCATATGGCCCACGACCCCTGAGGAGCATGTTTCCCGTCTCCAGCAGGTATTCCGCCAATGGCCTGAAGCTGAACAGGGCCAAATGTTGCTTTGGCATGTCGACACTCAAGTTCCTAGGTGACCAGATCTCTCAGCAGGGCGTGTGCCCCGACACAGACAAGGTCAAGGCCATCGCAACCATGAAGGTCCCGGAAGATAAGAAGGAGGTATTGCGCTTCCTGGGCATGGTCAATTTTCTGGGCAAGTTCATCCCAAACATGGCCTCACACAGCACGGCCCCACGATACCTAGTGAAGAAGTCCACTGCCTTCGAGTGGAAGGCGGCCCATCAGGCAGAGTGTTTGGAGCTGAAAGTCAAGCTCACCACTGCACCCGTATTGGCATTTTTCAACCCAGACAGGGAAACGAAAATCTCGACAGATGTGAGCCAGGATGGGATCAGTGCGGTCCTGCTGCAACGCGATGACACTTCATCCTGGGCACCAGTTGCCTACGTATCAAGGGCAATGACGCCCACCGAACAAAGGTATGTACAAATCGAGAAAGAATGCCTGGGCCTTCTCACTGGCACTCTCAAGTTACACGAGTATGTCTATGGCCTGCCAACATTCACAGTCGAGACGGATCACAGGTCTCTGGTCCACATTATCCACAAAGACCTTAATGACATGACGCCTCGGTTACAGCACGTCTTCCTCAAACTCAGAAGGTACAACTTTGACCTGGTCTACACGCCTGGCAAGGAGCTCATCATTGCCAATGCACTGTCCCGCTCCATCACCATCATTGCCGATGCACTGTCCCGCTCCATCACCATCATTGCCGATGCACTGTCCCGCTCCATCACCATCATTGCCGATGCACTGTCCCGCTCCATCACCATCATTGCCGATGCACTGTCCCGCTCCATCACCATCATTGCCGATGCACTGTCCCGCTCCATCACCATCATTGCCGATACACTGTCCCGCTCCATCACCATCATTGCCAATGCACTGTCCCGCTCCATCACCATCATTGCCGATACACTGTCCCGCTCCATCACCATCATTGCCGATACACTGTCCCGCTCCATCACAATCATTGCCGATGCACTGTCCCGCTCCATCACCATCATTGCCCATACACTGTCCCGCTCCATCACCATCATTGCCGATACACTGTCCCGCTCCATCACAATCATTGCCGATACACTGTCCCGCTCCATCACCATCATTGCCGATACACTGTCCCGCTCCATTACCATCATTGCCGATACACTGTCCCGCTCCATCACCATCATTGCCGATGCACTGTCCCGCTCCATCACCATCATTGCCCATACACTGTCCCGCTCCATCACCATCATTGCCGATACACTGTCCCGCTCCATCACCATCATTGCCGATACACTGTCCCGCTCCATCACCATCATTGCCGATACACTGTCCCGCTCCATTACCATCATTGCCGATACACTGTCCCGCTCCATTACCATCATTGCCGATACACTGTCCCGCTCCATCACCATCATTGCCGATACACTGTCCCGCTCCATCACCATCATTGCCGATACACTGTCCCGCTCCATCACCATCATTGCCGATACACTGTCCCGCTCCATTACCATCATTGCCGATACACTGTCCCGCTCCATCACCATCATTGCCGATACACTGTCCCGCTCCATTACCATCATTGCCGATACACTGTCCCGCTCCATCACCATCATTGCCGATGCACTGTCCCGCTCCATCACCATCATTGCCGATACACTGTCCCGCTCCATCACCATCATTGCCGATACACTGTCCCGCTCCATTACCATCATTGCCGATACACTGTCCCGCTCCATCACCATCATTGTCGATACACTGTCCCGCTCCATCACCATCATTGCCGATACACTGTCCCGCTCCATCACCGTGCCTAGTGAACCACTGAACGTCATCCAGCAAATTGAGTCACAAGTTGAGTCACAGGTGCAGCTGTGTGCTAGCACCCGAGCTGATGAGAAGGTGATTCGTATCCGTGAGGAATCAGCCAAAGACCCCCCTCTTGCAGCGTGTTATGCAACACCCAGCCAATGGCTGGCAAAAAGGGCAGTGCCCTCAATTTTTCAATGTAAAGGACGACCTGACGGTGGTTGATGGTATCCTCCTCAAACTGGACCGGAGTGTAATTCCACAGCCTCCAGAGCTTATTGCTCCATCAAATCCATGAGGTGTGGAAAAGAGCAGACGCAGAGCCAGACAGGCTGTCTACTGGCCCGGGATAAGCCAGGACATCGCGAACATGGTCCTTAACTGTGCGACCTGTCAACGCTTCCAGCCAGCGCAGAGCAAGGAGACGCTCCAGCAGCATGAAATCGAAACCTCTCCGTGGTCCAAGGTTGGCATCGACCTCTTTCATGCAAATGGTCGTGATTACGTGTTAATCGTTGATTACTTTTCCAATTAACCTGAAGTCGTGAAGCTCTCAGATCTCACATCTCGGACCGTCATCAAGGCCTGTAAGGAGACGTTCTCCAGGCATGGTGTCCCACTGACTATCATGAGTGACAATGGCCTGTGCTTCAGCAGCCATGAATGGTCTCTGTTTGCTCAGTCGTATCAGTTCAAACATGTCACTTCCAGCCCACACTATCTGCAGTCAAGGGTGCACATAGTGAAACAGCTCATCTGCGAGGCCGCGGATTCTGTGTCTGACATTCACCTCGCGCTGCTTGCGTACAGGACGACCCCACTGTCCACTGGCATGTCGCCGGCTCAACTCCTGATGAACAGGGACCTGCGAACGACACTTCCAGCCATACACGTGCCCAATCTGGATCACTTCCCGGTGCTGCAGAAGGTGCAGCAACTCCGAGACTGGCAGAAACAGGGCTATGATGCTCAGCCACCGATTTGCCCGTGTTATCCCCGTCAGACACTATTCGGGTCAAGATCCCTGATGGAGGCTGGTCAGCTCCAGCTGTTATTGTTCAACAGGCTGCCCCTCACTCGTATGTTGTGCGTCTGGCTGATGGTTCTGTTGTGCGAGGAAACAGACTATACAGCGCAAAGTTGCCTCTCCGCAACCACATTCTTCTCCTTTTCCTTCTGTTGTTTTGCCACCTCCTGATACCTCGACTCACGAGGCCACCAGTCAGGTTTCCATCCCGCCCATCAAGGCACTGTCGTCCCCACCACCACCTCTCCGCCGGTCGACCAGGATCAGACGCAAGCCACAGAGACTGGACTTATGAACATTTGTTCTGTTTGCTATGTTCTGTGTTCTTGCATTAGACAGCTGTTTTCACATGTACATATGTTCACATCCACTGCATGTATATATGTTAATATTGGCCCATTCTTGTAAATACGTTCACATATGTCATCCAAACATTAAAAAAGGGGAGATGTCATGATATGCAGACACACACATAATGATATACAGACAAGTAGTTAATGGACACAGAGAACAGGACATGACCAATAAGCAGGCAGGACACTCAGGGGTGGGGTCTGACTATAAAAGACATAAGGCACTCACACTTCCTGCTTTTTCCACTGATGAACATCTGGAGAGTCAGCCAAGTGCGTTGTTACAATCTCACACCTCCACCACGTGGCTAAGAGCTAGTCTGGTTCAGTCAGACAGTGTAACCACACTTAAGTTAGCAGAGAGTCGAACTCACAGAGAACTGTGCTAACTGTGCTATTAGTTCATAAACCTGATTGAACTAACTTCAAGGTCTGGAGCATCTTTCTGATCTAAACTGCATCCAATTGCAGCCAGTGTTAGACCAGTGTACCTAACACGACATTAACAATATGACAATCCGTCAATGCTGCACCTGGAATCTCTGGTGGAACTTGAAGCCATAACCTTTTGATTCAGACATAAAAGTGTAACTTATTGAGACATGGAATAGTAGCAGATCTATTTGTCATCTGATAACAAAATAAATTGAAAAAATATATAATTGGTAAAAAGAGGAAATCTATCACTACTTCACCAGGTCTGGTTTAAACCTGCAAAGTGCTGAGAGAATAGGATTCGATGGGAGCTACTTGAAGGATTCTTTCCTCTCTTGCACATTCCCTGTCCTCGTGGTGCAGATGTGAGATTGCTTTTAAAACTGCCTCCATTTCCACTTCCTTGGAAGTTAGTGGAATTAGGAAAGAGATGTAATGAGCAGCTGGTTAGATATCAGATAGTTTAAGACTATTCTCTCAGGGTGCAATTATCCCCATTGTCTGTTGTATTGTACAGTACTTTGCTACCACCAACATTTGAGTCAGTGATATCATAGGAGGAAATAATAAATAATTCACGGTAAGTTTGGGGCGAAAGTTGTGAACCCAAGTTAAGTATTATAACACTGTATGGAATTTAAATGCTTTGAATTTTCAATATTAATGATTTCCATTACTAATCAATCTTCATAACTAGGTCATGCTGCATCGCATTGGTGATGATTCCTTCCATCCTTTTGCTGATGATGGAGAGTAGACTGATGTGGTGGTAATTGGCTGAGTTGGATTTGTCCTGTCTCTTGTGTACAGGACACACCTGGGCAATTTTCCACATTGCCGGGTAGATGCCAGGTTTGCAGCTGTACTGGAGGTCCCTGATTCAATCCAGGCGTCAACACTTAGTTTCTGGCAAGGAGAATTCTGCCACAGATGGAGAAACAGAATGGCAGAGTAATATTTAAATGGTGATAGATTGGGGAATGTTGACATACAAAGGGACCTTGATGTCCTATTACACCAGTGACTGAAGGCAGGCATATACATGCCAGGGGCTGGTTTAGCACAGTGGGCTAAGCAGCTGGCTTGTAATGCAGAACAAGGCCAGCAGCGCGGGTTCAATTGCTGTACCGGCCTCCCCAACAGGTGCTGGAACATGGCGACTAGGGGCTTTTCACAGTAACTTCATTGAAGCCAACTTGTGACAATAAGCGATTATTATAAGACCATAAGATATCGGAGCAATCTGTGTTCAAGCCAGAGGTATGGTATTAAATGAGTACATCATATCCGTCTTCACTCAGGAGAAAGAGGATATAGGTACAGAATTCAGGGAGAGGGACTGTGAGATTCTTGAACAGCTTGACAGAGGGAGTGAGGAGGTATGGAAGGTTTTGCCGGTCTCAAAAGTGGACAAATCCCCAGGTTTGGGTGAATGGTATCCCAGGCTGTTGGAGAAGGCAAGGAAATTACAGGAACTCTGACCCAAATTTTTAATTCCTCTCTGGATACAGAGGATTGGAGGATGGTAGAGATAATTGAGGGAATTATAGACCAGTGAGTCTCACATCAGTGGTAGGGAAGGTATTGAAGAAAATTCTGAAGCAGAGAAATAGGTGACTCGGGTGACTGTCTATGTGGAGTTTGCACTTTCTCCCTGTTTCCTGCGGGTGCTCTAGTTTCCAAAGGTGTACAGGTTAGGTGGATTGGCTATGAAACAATTGCCTCTTAGTGTCCAACGATGTGCAGGTTAGGTTGGGTTACGAGGATAGGGTGGGAGTGGGCCTAAGCATGGTGCTCTTTCAGGGTGCCAGTGCAGACTCAATAGGCTGAATGGCCTCCATCTGCACTGTGGGGATTCTATGGATTCTGGTTTGTTTCAGAGTTAGTGGGCGACAAAGGGTGCTGTCACCGTGAATTCCCGTTGACTGCAGCGGGGACGGTAGCTCCGCTGGTGGGCCGCCTCTGCCACCGAAAAACACGCAGCGGGATGGTCAGTAAATCCCACCCAATATTTTGAGTCGACTACACTCAGATCGCAGTTTCTGGAAAAACAACTTGAAGGGCAATATGGGATCATGGGCATGATTGAACTACCTCATTGCGCCCAGTGCCACTCCCGGCAAGCCATGAGAATAGTGGGAAAGGCCAAAATCGAGATTCAAGCCGAACGCAAACTATTTTGAAATTCATCTGGCCCACTCCCAATGGCAAGTTCTGGATCTCGCCCAGAAATGGTCAAAATGTCTTTAAGCTTAAGTAATATTCTCTTCAATATCATGAGCTGGCATGCCGGCACCTATACTAGCCGCCTTGGCTGGGTGCCCGGGCCACTGTAGCCACCAGCTACCCCCTGCGTTGGACTGTCTAACACAATACATTTTCTGTTTCTCCCCCCCCATCCCGCCCCCCCCCCCCCCCCCCATCCCCCCCCCCCCCCCCCAACCGCAGGGGAAGGTCACACATAACTACCGAGAGAAGGAGTAGACTGGAGGGGGACTGTCGGACCTGTGGCCCCTCCCCACAGCAGAACAGAGGGCATTGGACATAGTCAGAGGGCCCAAAGAAAGGGCAGTCGCCAGGGCGGAGGCTGGGGTCGGACGAGAAGTGAGACTCTGCTGAATTGCCCATGGCATATGTGTCACTCCCCCAACCCCCCCCCCCAAAACCACCACACTTACACCCACACCACCACAATCCCAGACCTCCGTTCCCCTCCCCACAGATCCCTTCAACCCCCCACCCCCCCACCCCCCACCCCCCCACACCCCCCAACCCCCACACCCCCCACACAACCACCCCTCCCACACCCCACCCCCTCACACTCCACCCCCCACCCCCCACACCCCCTCCCACACATCCCTACACCCTCCCCACACCCCCCATACTCCCCACACCCCCCCACCCCCCACACCCCAACCCCCACTCACACCCCACACCCCCCCTCCCCACCCCCCCAACCCCCCATCCCTCCACCCGCACCCCCCCACCCTCCCACCACCCACCCCACCCCACCACCCCCCACCCCACCCACCACCCCCCAACCCCACCCCCCCCACCCCCCCACCCCCCCACCACCCACCCCACCCCCCATCCCCAACCCCACCCCCCCCCACCACCCACCCCACCCCCCATCCC
This sequence comes from Scyliorhinus canicula, assembly GCF_902713615.1. NCBI lineage: Eukaryota > Metazoa > Chordata > Chondrichthyes > Carcharhiniformes > Scyliorhinidae > Scyliorhinus > Scyliorhinus canicula. Next base: position 48,711,080 of record NC_052165.1, on the reverse strand, counting down.
CAACCCCCCCCCCCCCCCCACCCCCCTGGGACACCCAAGCAGCAGTCAGGCCCATCCAGGCCTCGTCACCCCAGAAGACGACCGCCAAAGGGGACCCAGGTCAGGGGCGGGAATCGCAGCAGGCCGCCTCCACATCCAATGTACCGCCTGGGGGTCCCCCTAAGGGTAGCACTAGGACCTATAAGGCCAGAAAAATAGACACCAGTTAAGTTGGTACGGTTACAGGGGCTAAAGCACAAAATTTGTTCACATTAAACACCTCTGCACAAAGTTACAACATGCCTCGGTGCTCTGTCAGATGAGTGTGAGGGATAGGCTGGTCTGGGCTGGCCACAGTTGAGGGGGTTGAGGGGGCGGGAGAGGAATGGTCAGCTGTTGTGGGTTGGCTTTGCTCAGGGATTGCAGTTCAGCCAGTGCTCACTGTTCTGGTGTCCCATCCCATTTTCCCCACCACCACCACCGTTCCCACCTTAGCACCCATTCGATGGGACCGTGCGATGGAATGGTCAGCTCACATACAGGGATCATCCAGGTGGATGGTGGAAAGTGCCACCGTGTACAGGAGTCAGACGTTGCTGAATGATGCGGAGCACCAGATCTCATCGCAGAGCGGGTTGTCATCATCCTCCATCCCATTGGCCAGACCCGCTGTTACTGCCAACCCAGGGCCCGCACCCTGCAATGAGGCAGGTAGGAACCATGGAGGAGGGTTGCAAGGGAGGGTGTTCATGGGAACAGGTGGCTGGAGTGAGGGGGGGGGAGGCGGGGGTGGGATGAGATGTCCCTGTCCCTCGCCAGTGAACCTGGAGGTGGTCAAAGCGTCTCGTGAGCATCGGCCCTGGCACCCACATTGAGCGGCCTCTCATGTCTGTCCGAGCCCCATGTCCTGTCATCCTTGCCCTCCCCACATTCTACTTTTCTGAAAAGTACTGCCGTCCATCCTCCTCCTCGAACACATTGCCCCACTGCTGTTGTAGAGGACAGAGCAGGCCTCCATGATGTGGGAGGCTCTCCCAGTTCTATATTGGAGGGTCCCTCCAAAACGGTCCAGGCACCTGGACCACATCTTCAGGATGCCAAAGCCCCACTCGATCAAATCCATGGTCACTGTGTGGGCATCATTCTAGCGGGTCCCACATCGGTCTGTGGTCTTCGGATAGGCGCCATCAGCCACGACTGCAACGGATAACCCCTGTCAATCAGGCGCCAGCTCCCCAGCTGGTGGTGTGCCTCGAAGGCCAGGAACCGTCAAGTGTGCCAGGATGAAGGCATCATGCACACTGCCCCCTTAGCGGGTGCATACTTGCATGATAAGCATTTCATGGTCACACACCAGCTGCTTGTTCATCAAGCGGAACCCCTTTCGGTTTGTGCAGACCGGCCTGTCATCTGCAGGTGCTCGTAGGGGGACACGCTTCCCATAGTCACTCCCTGGACCCGGGGCATCTCGGCTAGTGTGGCATATCCCCCTGGCCAGGAATCCTGGTGGTCTCGGTCCACATTGTAATGGATGTGTTGTGCTGAATGAGCATATAGGGCCTTTGTGACGGCCCCATGTTACCTCCCCCTTGTTAGCAGCGAGCAGCTGAGGCGTGAGTCGGACGAATTAGATGGCGATGGAGCCAGGCGTGGTGAAGTTCACATGGGGACTTGTTTTGGAACAAAGTGCGGGTGAATACAGGCCATGATCTCGCCATTGCTGCCGACGTGAAAGGCCCCGCCAAACTCGCACAAATTGATGCTGAAGTATTTTGGTTGAATCCTGCCCCATATGTTCTCCTCCTGCTTCTGTTCCCTGATAATGCAGCCTCAATCAGAGCTGTTCTGAAGCATCAGCCTGGACTCTTCCCACAATCCGTTCATGCAAGGGGGAACGAACCCATGACCATGTGATTCAGAGATGCGAGTGCTATCTACTGAGGTACAGCTGACATCACAGACCTGTCACGAGCAGATCCATTTTAACGTGACAGTAACACGGTTATTATTGCTTTGAAATGATGTTAGATGAATGGCAGAGTCAGCAGCTGACCTGTCACACAACATGAGTTACGTTATTTCTTGCTTCAGATTTTCTTATTAATGGATTTGATTTAACACGGCCTGTGTTAGTCACTGATCACTATCTCAGCCTCAATATAGCCTCCTTTCCTGAGCCCAGGCTTCAGCCCTTGTGACTTCTGAAATTACACATACAGTACTCTATTATGCAATAGAATACTGTGGCCTTTCACGATTCATTCTAATGCCACGTCCTGGCTACATAAAACCAACTCCAATTCTCAAAATTGCACTTCAGAAATAAATTGGTGTTTACAACAAACAATTTGCAAACATTCAACACTCCCACCATAATCTCACCAGGAATTCTGTGCATTCATGATCAGGAAATGCCTCAAGGACATTGTCAACATTCAGCCGACACAGATATTATAACTGCAAATGCAAAACAGGTCCAGAACAAAGAAAACAGTCATTTTTCTTCATTTTATTTGCAATGTAGGCATTGCTCCACGTCCCATTCAACCTGTCCTGTCCTATATCCTGTCTGCCAATGCTTCAATTTTAAAGTTAGCATCCTTGTTTTCAAACCCTTCCATAGCTTTGACCATATATCCAAAACCTACTCCCACCCTCTGAGATGTCTGCCCTCCCCGAATTCTCACCTCCTGAAAATTCCCAAATGTCATTGTTCCAACTTTTGTTCCACCTCATGCCTTCAGCTGCCTGAACCTTAAATTCAGGAATTCCTATGATAATTGTTTTACTGTCAGGTTAAAATTGATGTGCTAATGACGGGTTGGTGGTGTTCAGTGGCCAGTCAGGAGACAGCACAATGATATTTGAATCCGAAGGTCATTTGTTCATCCCTCTACGAGACAAGGCTGATGCTCCAGATCAGTTCTGACTGTGGCTGCAATCTTCCTTTCAGATGCTCTGTGAAACCTGCCTCTTTGAGCAAGCTTCTGTCACCAGACCTAATGACACTGTGGGCAAGATTCTTTGGCCTCCCCTTGGCTGCCCGCCATTGGCTGATAGTGGGATTTTCTGGTTCCGCTGCTGTCAATTGCACTTGCCACTGTATCCACCACACACCGCCAGGAAACCCGTGGCTAGTGTGTGTCATCGTCGGGACCGGACGTTCCCACCAGTGTGAACAGCCAGAGGATCCCTCCCCATATGTGGGTCATGATGTGACCATCAATTCACTCGGACCACGATTGGAAGTAAACTGTGGTTTTAATAGTCTTACAACTGAGCCTGCCTGCGACCAGAAGAACTAAGGGCAGGCTCACAGCTGCAGCACTTTATACTTCCGGTAGTGGGAGGGGCCATGGGCAGAGCCAAGGGTGGAGCCCTGTACAAGCTGCTCATCTCCCCCTATGGGCAGAGCCGCGCAACAGCTCACAGACAGAGCCCACAAGGACATAATACTATACAATACAATACAGTGTGAATTACAATACAGTATGAATTCACCACAGGTCATAGACAATGTTTGTTTAATAATATTCCTGTGGAGTGCCTTGGGACATTTGGGAAATTTAGGCGCAATTCACGAAAACATTTTGAAGTGTGATCTTGGGCACGTTTGGCGGGGTGCTTCGTGAAGCTGCAATATAGGTCGAACAGTTCGGATGGGGCAGTTTTTGTACAGTGTGTGCAGGAGGGTTTCCTGACACAATATGTGGATAGGCCGACAAGAGGGGGGCCACATTGGATTTGGTACCGGGTAATGAACCGGGCCAAGTGTTAGATTTGTTTATGGGAGAGCACTTTGGAGATAGTGACCACAATTCGGTGTCTTTTACTATTGCAATGGAGAGGGATAGGGCCATACGGCAAGGCAAGGTTTATAATTGGGGGAGGAGTAATTATGATGCGATTAGACATTAGGGAGCATAAGATGGGAACAGAAACTGTCAGGGAAAGGCACAAATGAAAAGTGGAGCTTGTTCAAGGAACAAATACTGTGTGTCCTTGATAGGTATGTCCCTGTCAGGCAAGGAGGAAATGGCTGTGTGAGGGAACCACGGTTCACAAAAAAGGTTGAATGTCTTGTCAAGAGGAAAAAGGAAGAGTATGTAAGGATGAGAAAACAAGGTTCAGTTGGGTCGCTTGAGGGTTACAAGGTAGCAAGGAATGAGCTAAAAAAAAGGGCTTAGGAGAGCTAGGATGGGGCATGAGAAGTCCTTGGCGGGTTGGATCAAGGAAACCCCCAAGGCTTTTACTCTTATGTGAGAAATAAAAGAATGACCAGGGTGAGGGTAGGGACGGTCAAGGACAGCAGTGGGAACTTGTGCATGGAGTCAGAAGAAATAGGAGAGGCATTGAATGAATACTTTTCAGTGTTCACCAAGGAGAGGGGCCACGTTTTTAAGGATGAGAATGTGATACAGGCGGGTAGGCTGGAGGAGGTAGATGTTCTGAAGAAGGATGTATTAGCAATTTTTAAAAACCTGAGGGTCGATAAGTTCCCTGGGCCAGATGGGATATATCCAAGGATTCTTTGGGAGGCAAGGGATGAGATTGCAGAGCCTTTGGCTTTGATCTTTGGGTCCTCACTGTCCACGGGGATAGTGCCAGAGGACTGGAGAGTGGCGAATGTTGTTCCTCTGTTCAAGAAAGGGAATAGGAATGACCCTGGTAATTATAGGCCAGTTAGTCTTACTTCAGAGGTTGGTAAGTTAATGGAAAAGGTCCTGAAGGATAGGATTTATGACCATTTGGAAAGATGCAGCTTAATCCGGGATAGTCAACACGGATTCGTGTGGCCGATCGGTGGGCCCCGATCGCGGGCCAGGCCACCGTGGGGGCACCCCCCGGGGTCAGACCACCCGCCCCCCCCCCCCCCCCCCCACAGGACCCCGGCGCCCACCCGCGCCGCCAATCCCGCTGGCCAGGTGGGTAGTTTAATCCATGTGGGACAGTCCTGTCAGCGGCGGGACCAGCACAGCTCTATTCAAAGCTGTGCTGGTGCTCTGGTCAATATTTACTTCTCAATCTACATCATCCAAGTATCACATTTCTGAGTGTGGAGCCATGGAATATAGAAAGTGCCGACTAGTTTTGCTTGCATAACAGCAGTGACATATTAAAAAATTAATCAATTAATTTGCAGTCTGTAGCAACAAGACCTGGACAACATTTGGGCCTGGGCTGATACGTGGCAAATAACATTTATGACGTACAAGTTCCAGGCTGGATGGGCCGAATGGCCTACTGTTTCTATTTTCAATGTTGCTCCAGGAAGAGAGGAACTAACCACCTTCCCTTGGCATTCAAAGGCATTACAATCGCTGAATCCTCCATCACCAACATCCTGCCAGGATAATTGCCGTTCCAAAGGCACTCAAGAAGTTTTATGCCATCCAGAGAAAAGCAGCCTGCTTGACTGGCACCCCATCCAGAGGAAAACACAACCATCGGTCTCAGGAGACAGCCATTCGGCCCCTCGAGCCTGCTCCACCATTCAATAAGATCATGGCTGATCTGGTCATTGTCTCAACTCCACTTTCCTTTCTGCCACTCGGCCTTGAATAAATCTAATGACCCAGTCTCCACTGCTCTCTGAGGAGGAGGAATCCGCAGACTCACAACCCTTTGAGAGAGAAAAAGTCTCTTCATCTCATTCTTAAATGGGGGACATCTTGGGCTGGATTCTCTGATACTGGGGCTATGTCCCCATGCCGGCGTGGGAAGTGGCATTTTACCCCAGGAAAACTGGTGCAAAACGGGTACCGATTCCCCGTTTTCCTGGAGGCCAGCAGGATGGTAGCGTAGAGCACCCGGCTCTAGCTGCTGATATGCCCCGAAGATTTGCCGTTATCATGCGCACTGCGGATTCCTGCAGCGGCCACGTCGTGCTACATGGCGTCAGCCGCTCATGTTTCCGGCCCACAAAATAGACTAGAAATAGACCCTCCCCCCCTTCGCGCGCCCCTGACTACCCCCCACAGTGACCTCAGCCCTGAATAATGTTTCCCCCCTGCCCGCAGATGCCCTCCCCCGACTGTGGCGGTGCTGGACTGAGTCCGCAGCAGCCACACCGAGTTCCCGATGGGTGAGACTTTGAGACCCACGCACTCGGGAAATCGGCCATCGGGGCGGAGCATCGGAGAACGGGCCTCAGGCAATGTCCTGAAGCCATTGAAGCTTTGACAAAGGGTCATCTGGACTCGAAATGTCAGCTCTTTTCTCTCCTTACAGATGCTGCCAGACCTGCTGAGATTTTCCAGCATTTTCTCTTTGGTTTCAGATTCCAGCATCCGCAGTAATTTGCTTTTATTTTATAAAAGATTACAGATTGACTAAAACTATGATTCTAATTGCAGAGCTGCTGATAACACGACTATTCTCTACCTCGCCAAACAACCTTCTCCCCAAATCAAGAGTATCACATGATCCACGTTTATGCGCTTGATCTCCATCTTGTGGTTGGAGGCAGTTACAGTAAATTGTTAACTCTTCATTATTCGTACAATACACATATTGTCACAAGTACAGATGAAATGAAATGAAATGAAAATCGCTTATTGTCACGAGTAGGCTTCAAATAAAGTTACTGTGAAAAGCCCCTAGTCGCCACATTCCGGTGCCTGTTCGGGGAGGCTGTTGCGGGAATCGCACCGTGCTGCTGGCCTGCTTGGTCTGCTTTCAAAGCCAGCGAATTAGCCCTGTGCTAAACAGCCCCACCTTCAGATCCGCCTTCCAATCTTTCCTTGTAAGATAGGAAGGGAGGCAGTGGCGCAGTGGTACTATCACTGGAGTAATAATCCAGAATCCCAGGAGACCCAGGGTTCGAATCCCACCAGGGCACATGGTGAAATTTGAATTCAATAAAAATCTGGAATTAAATTCAAATGATATCCATGAAACTGTTGTCTTAAAAACTCATCTGGCTCACTAATGAAGGAAATCTGTCATCCTTACCTGGTCTGGCCTACATGTGACCACAACAATGCCCTCAGGGATGGGACCCAGCCAGGGACATTAACGTCCCATGAATGAATAAAAAGAAAAGCCCCCCTCATCTCAGGAATCAGAGGCGGGATTCTCCCCTACCCGGCGGGGCGGGGTTCCCGGCGGGATGGAGTGGCGTGAACCACTCTGGCGTCGGGCCGCCCCAAAGGTGCGGAATCCTCCGCACCTTTAGGGGCCAAACCCTCACCTTTAGGGGCTAGGCCCGTGCCGGACTGGTTTGCGCCCCACCGGCCTGCGTGGAAGGCCTTTGGCGCTATGCCAGCCGGGGCCGAAGGGACTCCGCTGGCCGGCAGAAGTCCAGCATGCGCGGGGATGATGCTGGGGGGTCACCTCCGCGTCAGCCATCGCGGAGGCTGACACGGCCGACGCGGACGGGAAAGAGTGCCCTCACAGCACAGGCCCTCCCACGGATCGGTTGGACACTTTCCGTACTCCCTCTTTCCCCCTCAGCAGCCGCGGCGACTGTTGGACGATTTTTGAAAGCACAAGTGAACCTCGCCATCAGGAATTCCTCCCGGTGGGGGCGCAGAATGGCAGAGACCCCGGAGAACACCAGGCCAGGCCCGCTAATGATATGCCAATGGCGGTTCCTGTACGTGCGGAGTGGAACACATTGACATCGCTGCCGAGCCACCGGAGAATTGTGATTTGATGCACACCCGCCACGATTTCGGCATCAAAACCGATTCTCTGCCCAATCATTTCTGATTTCAGCGTCGGCCGACAGAGAATCCCGCCCCTGAGTTTTTGAAAGCCAATCTGTCAGGTCAATTTAGCTGAGTTGCTAATTTGCTGCTTCAGTCTTTCAGGCTGCTTTGTTGTTCAGCTAGAAAACCACCAAAGGCAGCAGCGTAGCATGAGGATCCCTGCTTGGAAAATTGAACATGCAAACTCTATTTTCAAGGCAATTGAATGCTGGGGGATGGTGGAAATGGTCGGGGGGGAGGGGGGGGGGGGGGGGGGGGAGTTTGGGGGGGGGGGGGGGGTGTTGGGGGGGTGGAAGGTCCAGGATTGTTGGGGGGTTAAGAAAGGTTTGGGGGTGGATGTTGTAGGGTGGGGTTGAGGGAGTTGGAGCGGTGGCAAAGGTATTATTGGGGAGGTGTGGGGGTGTTATGGGGTGGGGACATCACTCTTTTTTTTGCTGCTTGTGTTTCTTATTTATTGATTACATTTTTCGATTTGAGCTGTAAATTCACAATGTACAACACAATTGTATGACAGCCTCTGGAGGAAGGGTCAACAATCCAGTTAGTGTGGTTACGGTTATTCTGAATTTATGTACCATGTATCATTGTCTTCTCTGAAAAATTCAGACCAACAATTCAGTCATATCTTTCCTGAGCTACTGGTAAATGTGTGATTGGCGAATCCTGGGGATAGAGTCATTAGTGGAAAAAAGGAGCAGATGCTATTCATGGTACATTGTGGGCTGGTGCCAGAGAAGTCAGAATGGAAAGGTTGTATTAGTTACAGAGTTGAATTGTTTTGTAATGGCAGTGATTTATTTGTAGCCACTGTCTTAACATCAGCTGGATCCTCTGTGATTAATTATCCTGACAGAATCAGCATTGGGCCTCCAATTTCAGCACCACTGCAGTCACTCTGTCTACTGCCTGTCTGCAGATCGAATGGAAGAAAGATAAAACCTATATTTATGCAGCACCTTTCATGATGTCTCAGATTGCTTTACAGCCAATTAAATACTTTTGACTTGCAGTCACTGATATAATGTAGGTGATGTTATCAAATGCTGGAGCAGGCACAGGGGGTTGAATAACTTATTCCTGCTCCTAATACGCATGTTGATGTATCTTTCTGGATGGATGAGGTGAATGGAACGAGATGGCCTTTGTCATCCACAATTATCTTGTAAATAGAGGACGGACTCATGACTGGAGTTCTGTTTATTTTGTTGGTGAAGGTTTACTGTGAGTAGGCTTTGTGGGGTAGAGATTACCAGACAAGATTGCGTAATGGGCTCACAATGAATCAGTAACCTGTTTACATAAGAACATAAGAACATAAGAACATAAGAACTAGGAGCAGGAGTAGGCCATCTGGCCCCTCGAGCCTGCTCCGCCATTCAATTAGATCATGGCTGATCTTTTGTGGACTCAGCTCCACTTTCCGGCCCGAACACCATAACCCTTAATCCCTTTATTCTTCAAAAAACTATCTATCTTTACCTTAAAAACATGTAATGAAGGAGCCTCAACTGCTTCACTGGGCAAGGAATTCCATAGATTCACAACCCTTTGGGTGAAGAAGTTCCTCCTAAACTCAGTTCTAAATCTACTTCCCCTTATTTTGAGGCTATGCCCCCTAGTTCTGCTGTCACCCCCCAGTGGAAACAACCTGCCCGCATCTATCCTATCTATTCCCTTCATAATTTTAAATGTTTCTATAAGATCCCCCCTCATCCTTCTAAATTCCAACGAGTACAGTCCCAGTCTACTCAACCTCTCCTCATAATCCAACCCTTCAGCTCTGGGATTAACCTAGTGAATCGCCTCTGCACACCCTCCAGCGCCAGTACGTCCTTTCTCAAGTAAGGAGACCAAAACTGAACACAATACTCCAGGTGTGGCCGCACTAACACCTTATACAATTGCAACATAACCTCCCTAGTCTTAAACTCCATCCCTCTAGCAATGAAGGACAAAATTCCATTTGCCTTCTTAATCACCTGTTGCACTTGTAAACCAACCTTCTGTGACTCATGCACTAGCACACCCAAGTCTCTCTGAACAGCGGCATGCTTTAATATTTTATCGTTTAAATAATAATCCCGTTTGCTGTTATTCCTACCAAAATGGATAACCTCACATTTGTCAACATTGTATTCCATCTGCCAGACCCGAGCCCATTCACTTAACCTATCCAAATCCCTCTGCAGACTTCCAGTATCCTCTGCACTTTTCGCTTTACCACTCATCTTAGTGTCATCTGCAAACTTGGACACATTGCCCTTGGTCCCCAACTCCAAATCATCAATGTAAATTGTGAACAATTGTGGGCCCAACACGGATCCCTGAGGGACACCACTAGCTACTGATTGCCAACCAGAGAAACACCCATTTATCCCAACTCTTTGCTTTCTATTAATTAACCAATCCTCTATCCATGCTACTACTTTACCCTTAATGCCATGCATCTTTATCTTATGCAGCAACCTTTTGTGTGGCACCTTGTCAAAGGCTTTCTGGAAATCCAGATATACCACATCCATCGGCTCCCCGTTATCTACTGCACTGGTAATGTCCTCAAAAAATTCCACTAAATTAGTTAGGCACGACCTGCCTTTTACGAACCCATGCTGCGTCTGCCCAATGGGACAATTTCTATCCAGATGCCTCGCAATTTCTTCCTTGATGATAGATTCCAGCATCTTCCCTATTACCGAAGTTAAACTCACTGGCCTATAATTTCCTGCTTTCTGCCTACCTCCTTTTTTAAACAGTGGCGTCACGTTTGCTAATTTCCAATCCACCGGGACCACCCCAGAGTCTAGTGAATTTCGGTAAATTATCACTAGTGCATCTGCAATTTCCCTGGCCATCTCTTTTAGCACTCTGGGATGCATTCCATCAGGGCCAGGAGACTTGTCTACCTTTAGCCCCATTAGCTTGCACATCACTCCCTCCTTAGTGATAACAATCGTCTCAAGGTCCTCACCTGTCATAGCCTCATTTCTATCAGTCACTGGCATGTTATTTGTGTCTTCCACTGTGAAGACCGACCCAAAAAACCTGTTCAGTTCCTCAGCCATTTCCTCATTTCCCATTATTAAAACTCCCTTCTCATCCTCTAAAGGACCAATATTTACCTTAGCCACTCTTTTTTGTCTTATATATTTGTAAAAACTTTCACTGTCTGTTTTTATATTCTGAGCAAGTTTACTCTCATACTCTATCTTACTCTTCTTTATAGCTTTTTTAGTAGCTTTCTGTTGCCCCCTAAAGATTTCCCAGTCCTCTAATCTCCCAGCAATCTTTGCCACTTTATATGCTTTTTCCTTCAATTTGATACTCTCCCTTATTTCCTTAGATATCCACGGTCGATTTTCCCTCTTTCTTCCGTCCTTCCTTTTTGTTGGTATAAACCTTTGCTGAGCACTGTGAAAAATCGCTTGGAAGGTTCTCCACTGTTCCTCAACTGTTCCACCATAAAGTCTTAGCTCCCAGTCTACCTTAGCTAGTTCTTCTCTCATCCCCTTGTAATCTTTGTTTAAACACAAAACACTAGTATTTGATTTTACTTTCTCACCCTCCATCTGTATTTTAAATTCCACCATATTGTGATCGCTCCTTCTGAGAGGATCCCTAACTATGAGATCATGAATCAATCCTGTCTCATTACACAGGACAAGATCTAGGACCGCTTGTTCCCTCGTAGGTTCCATTACATACTGTTCTAGGAAACTATCGCGGATACATTCTATAAACTCCTCCTCACGGTTGCCTTGACCGACCTGGTTAAACCAATCGACATGTAGATTAAAATCCCCCATGATAACTGCTGTACCATTTCTACATGCATCAGTTATTTCTTTGTTTATTGCCTGCCCCACCATCTCGTTACTATTTGGTGGCCGATAGACTACTCCTATCAGTGACTTTTTCGCCTTACTATTCCTGATTTCCACCCAAATGGATTCAACCTTATCCTCCATAGCACCGATGTCATCCCTTACTATTGCCCGGATGTCATCCTTAAATAACAGAGCAACACCACCTCCCTTACCATCCACTCTGTCCTTCCGAATAGTTTGATACCCTCGGATATTTAACTCCCAGTCGTGACCATCCTTTAACCATGTTTCAGTAATGGCCACTAAATCATAGTCATTTACGATGATTTGTGCCACCAACTCATTTACTTTATTCCGAATACTACGAGCATTCAGGTAAAGTACACTTATGTTGGTTTTTTTACCTCTGTTTTGAATCTTAACATCTCCAGTTTTATTCCTTTTGTTATTACTGGGCCTATTCACTGTGCTCCCCTCAGTCACTGTACCTTGTACTGTCGCCCTTATGGATTTCTGACTATGTCTTCTCTGCCTTGCACTTTTCCCCTTACTTCCTTTTGTTTCTGTCCCTGTTTTACTACCTTCCAACTTCCAGCATTGGTTCCCATCCCCCTGCCACATTAGTTTAAACCCTCCCCAACAGCTCTAGAAAACACCCCCCCTAGGACATCGGTTCCAGTCCTGCCCAAGTGCAGACCGTCCGGTTTGTACTGGTCCCACCTCCCCCAGAACCGGTCCCAATACCCCAGGAATTTGAATCCCTCCCTCTTGCATCATCTCTCGAGCCACGCATTCATCCTATCTATCCTGACATTCCTACTCTGACTAGCTCGTGGCACTGGTAGCAATCCTGAGATTACTACCTTTGAGGTCCTACTTTTTAGTTTAACTCCTAACTCCCTGAATTCCGCTTGTAGGACCTCATCCCGTTTTTTACCTATATCGTTGGTGCCTATGTGCACCACGACAGCTGGCTGTTCACCCTCCCCCCCAGAATGTCCTGCAGCCGCTCCGAGACATCCTTGACCCTTGCACCAGGGAGGCAACATACCATCCTGGAGTCTCGATTGCGTCCACAGAACCGCCTGTCTATTCCCCTTACGATCGAGTCCCCTATCACTATAGCCCTGCCATTTTTCTTCCTGCCCTGCTGTGCAGCAGAGCCAGCCACGGTGCCATGAACCTGGCTGCTGCTGCCTTCCCCTGGTGAGCCATCTCCCTCAACAGTATCCCTCAAACAGTATCTGTTTTGCAGGGAGATGACCGCAGGGGACACCTGCACTGCCTTCCTACTCTTGCTCTTTCTTTTGGTCACCCATTTTCTATCTCCCTCAGTAACCTTCACCTGCGGTGTGACCAACTCGCTAAACGTGCTATCCACGACCTCCTCAGCATCGCGGATGCTCCAAAGTGAGTCCATCCGCAGCTCCAGAGCCGTCAAGCGGTCTAACAAGAGCTGCAACTGAACACACTTCTTGCACGTGAAGGAGCCAGGGACAGTGGACGTGTCCCTGAGCTCTCACATCACACACGAGGAGCATGACACGGGTCTGGGAGCTCCTGCCATGTCTTAAACCCTTGGTAAACTTAAAACAACTACAATTTCAAAATAAAAATAAATAAATTAGACAATGAAAAGAAAAAGAGAGACTACTTACCAGTCACTTACCAGGGTTAAAAAGCACCTCCTCACACTCTGCACCGAATTACCTCACTGCACCAAATTACCAAATTTCAATCCTCCACTCTGTATGAGTCTCACTCCGGATGAGTCTCCTGGAAAGTGCTCGTTTACATCGCATATGATTCTCAAGAGTCTTTCCTGTTGACTTCCCACTTGTCCTTTTGTCTACTTACCTACTACACCACTCTATCACAGCTCTTTTATGAGATTTCCCGAGGAATGAAATATTGTGATAAAGTTGCGTTGCAGAATAGATATTGAAAATATATTGTAGTGGGAAGCAGCAATCAGCAGAGTTTTTGAGAAAACACAGGTACAGTTGTGAACCACAATGCTGATGAAGTAAAATTTGTACTCTCTGCTCTCACAGTCGTGGTGGGGTCACCTGTAAGGTGCACACGAGCTGATACTGCACTATGTTGTTATGTCATTATGGTTCTTAACATTAATGACCCATACTTCCTGTGCATGACTGAAGGCAGGCAGCGGAGGGAGGGGGGGACGCAAAGTGGTGGTGGGAGGGGTGGGGCCAGGAAAGAGGAGAAGCACCAGGGTCCATGATTTCTCTCTGTGGTCCTGCTTAGTCCCACCCCACTGTGTACTTGGGGAGTTCCACTGTCAGTTGCCCCCCTATCCTTGTCATCCTTGCCAGATTTGGGATACTTTTGTACGTTGAAGTTTATTGTGGGACATTAATTTAAGGTGGCGAGGATGGGGGGGGGGGGGGGGGGGGGGGGGGGGGGGGGGGGGTCCGGTGCTGCGTGAAGACAGGGGTAAAAGAGGGAGAAACGTGCTGTGGTATCTCAACTGGTTTTTAAAACGGCAAGCCTTTTAATTTAGCTATTTGAAATATAGCATAGATCTCTCTTTTTATCCTCAATTATCTAAGCCTCAAACAGAAAGTGTTGCCTCTAGGAAGCTGTTTCCTCGTTAATGTGCTGCCTCCCCTACTCTCCCCGAAATTCCCAGATTCTAGTCTTTTTCCATCAATAGCGTGTTAAATCACCCAACCATGTGATATTGCTGTAGCCTGAACAAGGTTCAGAAATGGGTCAGAGTTCTGTCATCATCCAAAACGAACCGAAAAATATCAATTCCACAAAAGTTCAAATATTAATTTGCTTTCAGCATTCATTACGCTGATGACTGAAAATATTTAAATACTTGGCTTAATTACTCTGAAAGCTTAATTCGTTTTGGGAATCTTTTTCGTGAGTGAAATTAATATTTCCGTTTCATTGAATGACTTATTTTTGTGAAATAATTGTCTCAAACAGGGTTTAACGCAGCAACACGAACAGGTTTAGTTCTTAATTATATGCTTATTGGCTTTTCCCCCTCTGAGACCAGTGTGAAAAATACACTGAAGTCAATGTTGCATAATAAATAGAATGCTGCTAACTGAGCACAAATGAATTCCCAGTTTAATTTTTTTCTCAGGCACAAAATAAATTGCTCTATAAATTAGACAGTCCATGACTGGGCACACTTTACGGGGAAATCGGTGCTAACCATTACTATATCATCGCACAAGAATTCAGTCTGTTGAGTCTGTTCTGGCTCTCCAAAGGTGGAATAGAGTCAATTCAAATGAGAATCGGATAACTACTTGGAAGGAAAATATTCACAAGGCTTTGGGGAAAGAACAGTGAGGTGAAATTATTTTTAAAAATTCTTCCATGGGGTCTGAGCATCGCTGGCAAGGCCATCATTTGTTACCCATCCCTAATTCTCCCTTCAAAAGCTGGTCGTGAGCCTAGACGGCACGGTGGCCCACTGGTTAGCACTGCTGCCTCAGGGCACCGAAGGACCCGGGGTTCGATCCGGGTCACTGTCCGTGTGGAGTTTGCACATTCTCCCCGTGTCTGCGTGGGTCTTACCCTCACAAACCCAAAGATGTGCAGGGTAGGTGGATTGGCCACGCTAAATTGCCCTTCAATTGGAAAAAGAAAAAAAATTGGGTACTCTAAATTTATTTTAAAAAATAAGCTGGTGGTGAGCCGCTTTTTTTTGAAGAGCTGAAGTCCATCTGCTGTGGGTCCACCCATAGTGCCAAACTTGAAAGCTATCGCTTTTTAAAATTCCTCTCTGGCCACAGGGAAGGTGCCAGAGAATTGGAGGACAGCTTTTCAAAAGGTTGGAATTAAAGACCAGTGGGAGGGAAATTATTGGAGAAAATTCTGAACTAGAGAATTTGTCTTCACTTAGAGAGGCAGGATTTGAGCAGAGATAGTCAGCATGGCTAGGTCCCTTATTGTTTGTGATATATATATATTACAAGCAATTGTTTTTATATATATAGATTGGCAGAGTGGTTAAAAGTGAGTAATAAGATCTTGGGTTGCAGGAAGCTATCGACAGGTTGACCAGATGGGCAGCCTAGTGGCAGATGGAATTTAACCCTGAAAAGTGTGAGGTGATATACTTTGGAAGGAGTAACAAGACAAGGGAGTACTCAATGAATGGCAGGACACTGAGAAGCTCAGCGGAACAGAGGTACCTTGTGCTGCTTGTCCACAGATGCCTAAAGGCGGTAGGACAGATTAGTAGAGTAGTTACAAAAATATACGGTCACTTGCCTTTATCAGTTGTGACATAGATTATAAGAGCAGGGACGTTATGTTGGCGCTGTACAAAACCTTGGTTAGGCCACAGTTGAGGTACTGCGTGCAGTCTGGTCACCTCACTATAGGAAGGATGTGAATGCACTGAAGAGGGATGCAGAGGAGATTCACCAGGATGTTGCCTAGGATGGAGCATTTGAGCAATGAAGAGGCAGGATAGGCTCGGGAGTGGCAGAGAAGGCTGAGAGGGGACGTGATTTAGTTAGGTTTATCCTGTCTATATGTAGATAGAATTCCCCCATGATTACTGTATTACCCGTGTTACATATGCCTTTAATTTCCTGATTTATACCAGGCCCTATTGTTTGGTTATCACGACAGTTTGGTGGCCTGCAAACTGCTGCTACCAGAATCTCCTGCCGCTAGCTGTTTCTTAGTTTGACACTATCCAGGGGAAAGCAGCCCGCTTGATTGGCATCACTGTCAACTTTCAATCCTTCCACCCCCGCCGCACAATGGCAGCAGTGTGTACCATCTACAAGAAGCACTGTAGCAATTTACCAAGGCTCCTTCGGCAGCATCTTCCAAAGAAATGACCTCCACCACCTTGAAAGACAGAGGCAGCAGACACATGGGAACACCACCACCATTCCCCTCCAAGCTACACATCATCCTGACTTGAAACAGTATCACTGTCGCTGGGTCAAAATCCTGGAACTCCCTCCCTAACATCACTATGAATGTACCTGCACTACAGCAACTGGGGTCTGTAGCGGTTCCAGAAGGCAGCTCACCACCACCTTCTCAAGAGTAAATAAGGAGGAATCTACATAATGTGAAAGAATACATTTATTTAAAATAATCACCTACTTGTTTCCCCGTGATATCGCATCTTGGTGATTTTTTAGAATGTGGTTTTTAACTGCTCCTGAGTGCAGAATAGCCTCGCTATTTTCTAAAGTGCAAGTCTCACTCTCTCCACCCTTCTTAAAATCCTGCTGCTCTTGCTGTTTCCTGAAGGCAGGAGAACAGTTTCCACCTTTGCTATCTCAGATATATCCTCAGTATCTCTCGGCAGGACCAGCTTATCAACTCAGAGGTCCTGTTGAGTGTTAATTCCAGCAACATACGCTCATTGCTAAGCTGATGATGTCTGCACTGGATTGGCCAGGTTCACTGATTGGATGATGACTGTACACTCAAAGACCTTCTATTGGTGAACTAGCCACTGGCTCATGACCACCTGGGTATCTGTTGTGGTGGAATTTCATGAATTGAATACAGGAGGCTCAGGTTAAGGTTTTGACTGATTTATTCTTCCTGCTGTTCTTTCACAGAGCTCTGAAATGGCATACTGCCAAGCCACAAATTTCCACTACATTTATACATTTCAAGCCATGTATACAGACCATTGCTTGAATTCCAAACTTGTCCACATTTAGGTTTATCTTGTATGAAATTCACCCAGCTAGCACTATCCGTCTTTTCCCTTATCTCCCAGAGGCTAATTAATCTTTCTATCTCCATGTCTGTCCTTCTGTTCTGACTCGATGCCCATCCTTCCACTGACCAAGGCCTTTGAGGAATGCAAGGTCCATTTAGATAACCCATCCTATTTATATGGGCCCTGGAGGCATACAACCTTCACTGGTGTCAGGTTTGCTGTCCATATAAGCATTTAATTTCTGGGATGTTAGTTATAATGTAATCTAATAGACATGTGAGTTCCCTGTTAATACATTTACCTTATTTTATGTCCATACCTCCACTACAAGGATACCGGCAAATGAGATATTGAGATGGCGGACTTTGACGCTAACAAATGAGAGAGAGTGGCTGACAGCTGTGACCTCTGGAGTTTGACTGTATGAAAAGGACATTGGAAGAGGCAAACAGGAGTGAAAAGCTCAGCTGGCCAAGGTGAGGGCCCAGACAAACCAGAGGCCAGTAAATTGTGCACCATCTCACCAAATTCCTCTGCAGAAAATGTGGGAGAGACTGCCATGCCAGAGTGAAATGCCTGAGCCACATTGGATGCTTAACACAGGATGGACAAGATGGAAAGCCCCCATTGTATAAGGAGATGATGGTGCTGTATTAATGTCACTGGCTAGTAATTTAGTGGCCCAGCCGAATACTTTGAGGACACGGGTTCAAATCATAGATTATCATAGAATTTACAGTGAAGAAGGAGGCCATTCGGCCCATCGAGTTTGCACCAGCTCTTGGAAAGAGCACCCTTCCCAAGGTCAACACCTCCACCCTATCCCCACAACCCAGTAACCCCACCCAATACTAAGGGCAATTTTGGACACTAAGGGCAATTTATCATGGCCAATCCACCTAAGCTGCACATCAGGGTAGCTGGTGGAATTTCAATCTGAAATTAAAAGCTAGTCTCAATAATAGTGACAATGAAACTATCATTAAATGTCGTAAAAATCCATCTGGTTCACTAATGTCCATTAGGGAAGGAAATCTGCCGTCCTTACCCAGCCTGACCTAATGTGGTTGACTCTTAACTGCGCTCTGAAATGACCTAGCAAGCTACTCAGTTGGAGGATGATTAGGGATGGGCTACAAATGCTGGCCCAGCCAGCGACGTCCATGACCCGTGAACAATTTTTTTAAAGTACTTAACTGTCTGCAAAGTTCTTTGAAATGTCCAATGATTGCCCAAATTGTTTTATTAATGCCAGTTTTTGTTTTAACTTGCATTATTGATTCCATTTCCACCTCTGCTTCTGAAAGAGCACACTGGCCTAGAAGTTCAGGTGCTCCTATTTTTAGTAGCATTGAGGAACTGATCCGTGATATTGGACCTGAGGCCTCATTTCCATTGCGACTGTGAGATGCCAAGAGTCAGAGGCAACGTGAGACGTAACTGAAGATCCAATCAATGAACATTATACTGTAAAGTGTGGAGCGGTGGCCCAGTGGCGTCATTCATAGAGCACAGAAAGTGGCATTTGGCATATTGTGCCTGCATGGCCTATTAGCCCCTCTACACCCCCACCCCTACTGTTTCCCCACAGCGCTGCACATTTGTCCCATAAAGACTTTATCCAATTCCCTTTTAAAGGTCACTATTGAATCCTTTCAGATAATACATTCTAGATTCTAATTGGTTATCACTAATTAAATTTGGGTCAGCAGTGCAGTAATATAGTTAATTAACACTAACTAACTAATTTTTTAAAAAGTTAAACAAATAATGAGAACCAAACATCTCAATGAGTTGCTTTACTCGTGGTTGTATTGGGATTGCTACATCCTACAAATGACATTTTACGCAACTGAGAAAAATGTCAACTGCCACCAAGCTAATTTTCTAAAATGCACAAATATTTTCTACCACATGTTCTAATTGGATACTTTGTCCTGACCTACTGCTTAAAAACCTGGGGCGGGATTCTCCCCTACCCGGCGGGGCGGGTAGTCCCGCGCCGAGGAATGAACCACTCTGGATTCGGGCCACCCGGAAGGTGCAGAATTCACTTCCCTCGCCTAAGTCATGTGGGTCAGCGATGCCCACATAGTGTAAATGAATACAAAATTAATACCCCCAACACCATAGGCTCTTATCTTATTAAGTAGTCTTTTGTGCGGTAGCCTTAAACGGTTTTTGGGGAAATCCAAGTATATTTTACCTACTGATTCTCATTTATCTACCCTGCTCATTATCACCTCAAATAAATTGAATAAATCTATTAGGCATGATTTCCCCTTCATGAAGCCGTGCTGACTCTGCTTGATTATATTATGTATTTCTAAATGTTCTGCTATTATATATTTTAAATTGGACTCTCCCTCCCTTTTTGAACAAGGGTGTTACATTGGCAGTTTTCCAATCATTTGGGACTTTCCCAGAATTTAAGGATTCTTGCATCCAATATCTCTGTAGCTACTTCCTTTAATATCCTTGGATGAAATCCATCAAATCTAGGGGACATATCGTTCTTTAGCCCCAATACTTCCCCTAGTACGTCTTCTCTCATGGTAGTTATTGTATTCATTTCCTCCCCACTATTATCTCTTGATTATTTAGTATTTTTGGAATGTTATCTTCTACCATGAATACTGACGCAAAGTATTTATTTAATTCCTCAATTTCCTCGGTCCCCCATTATTATTTCCGCAGTCTCATTCTAAGGGGTTTATGTCCACTTTGGCCTCTCTCTTTTTTAGGTATTTAGAGAAGCTCTCACAGTCTGTTTTATATTACTTGCTAATTTACCCTTATGTTCTAATTTCTCCCTTTTTTTGGTCATCTTTAGTTGGTTTCTTAAACTTTCCCAATTCTCTGGTTTACTAATAATCTTTTCTACGTTGTATGTTTTTTTTCTTTCAGTTTAATATGATTCTTAACTTCCTTGGTTAACCATGATTGCTTTCTCCTCTTCCTAGAATCCTCTTTCCTCACTGGGTTTGTTGTGAGTCAGGAACTATTTTCATAAACGTCTACCATTGTTGGTCAACAGTATTTTCGGCTAAACTCCTTTTCCAGTCCACTCCAGCCAACTCTTCCCTCATTTCTTTTAATTGCCCTTATTTAAGTTTAGAACAGTTGTTTCTGACCCACGTTTCTCACTCTAAAACTGAATGCTAAATTCTACCACATCTCCTTCTGCACTGTAGGAATTCTATGGCTCTTTGGTGTTTAAATTATGTGCTAACTTCCTAGTTATTGATAATGGTAGCACAGTGGGTAGCACTGTTGCTTCACAGCTCCGGTGTCCCAGGTTCCATTCCCGGCTTGGGTCACTGCCTGTGTGGAGTCTGCACGTTCTCCCCGTATCTGCGTGGTATTCCGCTTTCCTCCCACAAGTCCCAAAAGACGTGCTGTTAGGTAATTTGGACATTCTGAGTTCTCCCTCTGTGTACCCGAACAGGCGCTGGAATGTGGCGACGAGTGGTTTATCACAGTAACTTCATTGCTGTGTTAATATAAGCCTACTTGTGACAATAAAGATTATTATTTTTTAAAAACACCTTCACTGGCCTGAAAAGTTAATTTTAGGTTTGTGGGATTTCTCCATTAGGTTATGTAAAAATTACACACGTTAATTTTTTTTAAAGTTTGATTAATCAAATCAAACTGACCTATTTTGCTATCTGAAACTTTAAAATAAAATTTTAGTATAAATGCCGTTAATTTCCAGCTTTGCTGTCTGTGAGAATACTTAACTGTGATTGACTGCTTTCTCTAATTGCTAATATCACTGTTGCTGCTCCCAAGCTATGGCATCAGGTTTAAACTACAATCAGGAAGCGAGAAATCAACACCACAAAGATCACTCGAACTTTGTGGGTAGATTTCTTCAAGGTCAGCGGTGAGCAGCACTGTTTTGCCATTGAGTCCAAAATCTAGCCCTATCAAAAAGTAAGCAGTAAGTCACTTTAAGGAGACTGTGGAAATGGGTGTGATTCATTCAAATGAAAAATAAAAAGATTCCTTTCGGAAAAGAATATTCTGTGAGCAAGTATCTAAGGGGTTTGAGACATGACATGTGGTGAGTGGAGCAGGTTTGGGAGGAACAGGCAACTTTGGGATATGGTTTCCAAATCACTTCCCCAATGGGAGTTTTCCTCACCCCATGTCTGGCTCTATTGTCAAATTATAGAATTTACAGTGCAGAAGGAGGCCATTCGACCCATCGAGTCTGCACCGGCTCTTGGAAAGAGCACCCTACTTAAGCCCCACACCTCCACCCTATCCCTGTAACCCAGTAACCCCACCTAACCTTTTTCTTTGGACACTAAAGGCAATTTAGCGCGGCCAATTCACCTAACTTGCACATTTTTGGACTGTTGGAGGAAACCTGAGCACCCGGAAGAAACTCACACAGACACGGGGAGAACGTGTGGACTCCGCGCAGGCGGTGACCCAAGCTGCGAATCGAACCTGGGATCCTGGAGCTGTAAAGCAACTGTGCTAACCACTGTGCTACCATGCTGCCCATTGATGATTCGGCAATAACCTTATCATCATTATATCATGTGACTGATGGGATGGAAGAAGGTGAACTGGGTGGCCCTTAGTCTCTGTTCATCCAGTAATTCCTATGTTTCTAATGAGAAAATGAATTTAAAGCTAGTATGAGCTCTCTCCTCTAAGCCTTTATACTATGCACCTCCATATGCAAAGACAACTGTTTGGACACCCTTAGTTTTGAAGATCCATGATGAATTGTAACTTGTGAGGACCTGGAAGACTTAAATCACATTATTTTTCAGTCACAGGATAAAGCACTTACACAGAAATTGACACAGTTGAGTTCATGTATTGAAATCTATTTTCAGGATTCACTTTAAAACATTCCTGCATTTATTTCAAACATCTCAGGGAACTGCACAGCGCAGGAGTTGCGCAATAAGGCAATTATACAAATCTCAAAACCAAAATATATAGATTATGTTCTGCAGGGTGCATCAGTTAAAATAATCCTCTAGCTGAATGCTTTCTCAACATTTCGCACAACAAGATCAAAGCAAAATACTGGAAATCTAAAATAAAAACGGAAAATGCTGGAAAGACTCAGCAGGTCCGGCAGTATCTGTGGAGAGAGAAACAGGGTTAACGTTACTGCTCTGTAGAAACAAAGAAAATAGCAGCTGGAGTATTGTAAACTGTGAGGGTAATGTAGAAACTCCAAAGGACAAAGGCCAGTTGGTGGATTGGGCAGGTAGATGGCAGACGAATTTCAATTTGGTGAAGTGTGGGTGATGCCTTTTGATAAGAAGAACATGGAGATACAATATGAAATAAGGGGTAGAATATTTAAAGGGGTGCAGGAGCAGAGGGGCCTGGCTGCAGATGCTCATAGATCATTGAAATTGGCAGGATAGGTGGAGAGGACAGTTGATAAAGCAGATAGTGTCCTGGGCTTTATAAATAGGGTTATAGAGTACAAGGGAAAAGTGGTTGTGTTGACTTATACAAGGCAATACTTAGAGCTCAGCTGCAATGTAGAGGGTGATTTTGAGCCCTCCCTCACTGTGACAAACTCGCCGTGGGTTCAATATCCGGACAGAATTGAGAAATGGCATTCTCTCCGGGTGTGATTGGCTTTTGGAAATCCCCGTGAGCGCCCGGGAACCTCATTTTAATGCATTAGCATGTCATTAGCGAGCACTTGCTCTGGGCCTTTGCACCTCACAGGATATTCACCGGGCACCAACATAAGTAACAACAGTAAGCGTGCAACTGGTGGCTTCACCGCCTAGGTGGATATCGGAGGTGGGCACTGAGGCAGCCATGAATCTCCATCCAGGCTCTTCACTGCTCAGGATTCACCGGAGAGGATGTAGGGGACACAGATAAGTTCAACTCGGGGCCGGGACTGGGAGTTAAGTCCCTCAATTGCGTGGGGGGAGAGATCGCTAGCAGGTCTTACCTTTGTTGTTTGCGCTACCCAGAAACACCAAATGTAGTCTGTAAATTATCAGACAGTTCAACCAGTTCATTATTAAAACATTTTATCCAGGTGCCCTTATTTGCAGGGAAAAAAAATGAAAATCGCTTATTGTCATGAGTAGGCTTCAAATGAAGTTACTGTGAAAAGCCCCTAGTCGCCACATTCCGGCACCTGTTCGGGGAGGCTAGTACGGGAATTGAACCGTGCTGCTGGCCTGCCTTGGTCTGCTTTAAAAGCCAGCGATTTAGCCCAGTGTCCTAAACCAGCCCCTGCTAAACCAGCCCCTGGTGAATAAAGGACAAGCAAAGGTTCATGGTTTAACCCAATTTTAATCACAATTCTCTCATTCACACAAAATATGACTCAGACTCACAGCTGAGCTCTAGGTCTTACCCACACTTAGTGAAGGAGGATGGCCAGGTTGCAATCACTCGATGTGGATGTCTTTTCTGGGCTGGGAACCCAGGGCTCCTTCTTCTTGTGATGGTTGTGCCTGGGGGACTCCCAGGTTATCGCTGAAGATCTGTTCCGATGTTCCTTCTTTTATACTTTTATATCTGCACTGAGTCACAGGTATACGCCCACACCTGGTCTGAGTTCCAACGTCCCAGGCAGATTTAAACTCATTAATGGGAAGAAACAGGATACTCCTGTTCAGTCAGGGCGATTCAATCAAGATCTATTATGCTCTGAAACACTTGTCTGATCAGCTATTAGCCCATTATGGAGTCTGATAGCCTCTTTGTTTGTCCTGCTACAAAGTTGATCACTTGTGTCTGGAAGTTCATTAAATATTCATAGTATGGTCTTGTTATTTTGTGTAAACATGAGTGGATAGTTACAAAGTCCATATAGCAATAATTAATTTATGTGTTGACTTGAGTGCTCTTGCAGATGGCCAGTATCAATTCCAGCCAGGGCCACATTTGACAGTTTCTGGACCAGTGGGCTTTGTCACCATGTTCCCAGTACCACACCTTCCATTCACTTTGGGGCATCCCTTCCTTTAAGGGAGTCTGGAGATTGGCATGCAGGGATCAATTCCTATGTCCTCCTAGTTGGGCATGTCGTCAATTCACTGCTGAGGGCATGCCCATCCTTTGTGGGAGCTGGAAAGTGGGTGGGAAGAGGTGAATGCTGAGGGTAAGTACTGGGGAGGTGACTGTGGGGTAACTGGTTGGGGTCCTTGAGATGCCAGGCTACAAGGGAACCTCAGGAATAGCTTACATCCCTACCGCATGAGTAATGAAGACACTCTCACTTGGGGAAGCACAATTAAACCATGCATAGAACCCCACAGTCAGGCAGAACTCTGTGTGCCAATCGTTTGAGCTCTATTGAATATCAATTGCACTTGTCTCTCAGGAATAAGTGTATAGGGTTGTGAAATGGGAGAATAAGGGTAGCCTCCAGATGTGTACTTGCTTATTTTATGCTTTATTCTAATTAGTTGTGCCTCATCTGTCACAAGAGGAATTTAATTGATTGGAAAGCAATTTCATTTGCAACTCAACAGTGCCAATGAGATATGCAAAGCCGAAGAGAACTGCCACTGATTTGAGTCCCAAGAATTGAACCCCAATGCTCAATCAAGAGGTTACATCACACAGGATGCATTGCTCTGACCCCTAAAGCAAGGATTCATGCAATGGTGTCATCACTCACCCCATTACATGACATGATAGGCAGATTCTTTAAGGTGCCCCGTGATGATGCAGATGCAGGTCCCATGCACCCACTCAATAACCCAGTCACCCACCGCAAGGAATGGGGGAGGGGAGGTTGGAATGGCCATGAGAAATTGTCCAGTGGAACTTTCAAGTGTCCAGGTGAGTGATCCTGTTGGACGTGAGAGGGGCATGAGTGATGATATGCCAGTGTGAGTGGGGAGGTGTGGGGCTCAGCGGAGAGGACTTACTAAGGGGGAAGCACATGGTGGAGGTCCCAGAGGAGTGGAGGGCCAGGGCTTTGTCAGGAATCCTCACTGCTCACTTGGATGTTATTATCTTTTCCGTGCATGATTCTGGAGAATCATGGAGCCTGTCGAGTTGGCGTTTCTACTCATAGTGATAGAGCAGCAGCAGAGACAAAGATGTTCCATTGCACCCTGGACCAGCATCCTGCTGAGGAGGGGGAGGCTGGGACCACTGTTGTCCTGGGAGCAGCATCACAAAGGGAACAGCCCCGTTTGAGACAGTACCGACAATGGGTCTTCAGACATTGGACTTCCTATCTACAGAGCTCCTACAGAGAAGGCCTCCACAGGTTCACCACCCTCTGAGTGAGGAATTTCCAAAACAAGCCCTAAATGGCCTACCCATAATCCTGAGACTGTGATGCTCTCTCAATTGTCTAAACTCCAGTGAATAGAGGCCTAGTCGACACAATTTCTCCTCATATGACAATCCTACCATACCAGGAATCAGTCTGGTGAACCTTTGCAGGACTCCCTCTGTGTCAAGTATATATTTTCCTCGGTAAGGAGACCAAAACCACACACAATACTCCAGGTGTGTCTACCAAGGTCCTGTACAACTGCAATAATACATCCTTGCTCCAGCACTCAAACCCTCTTGCAATGAAGGCCATTTCCTTTTTCTCCATTATAAATTCTATAATTTCAGACATGTAAGACATGTGCCTTCACTAATGTTTTTTCTTTTTATGTACTCGTGGACGGCAGGGAAGCTTCACAGCGCCAGGGTCCCGGGTTCGATTCCTGCTTGGACCACTGTCTGTGTAGATCATAGAATCATAGAATTTACAATGCAGAAAGAGGCTATTTGGCCCATCGAGTCCACACCAGCCCTTGAATGAGCACCCTACACCTTGTACCCAAACAGGTGCCGGAATGTGGCGACTAGGGGCTTTTCACAGTAACTTCATTGCAGTGTTAATGTAAGCCTACTTGTCACAATAATAAAGATTATTATTACTTTTATAGGCTTTTACAGTCCCCTTTTAGGTTCCTTGCAATTTTACTCGCAAACATCTTAATCAATTTCTTGGCCCTGCTTTCTTGAATTCGAAACTGCTCCCAATCCTCAGGGTTCCTTCTTTTTCTAATAATTTTACATGACTTATTTTTGGAGCTAACACTAGCATTAATTTATTTTGTTAGCCGTACTTGGATTGCTTTTCCAGTCTGGTTTTGTGCCAGAAGGGAATTTATAACTGTTGTAATCCATACATTCAATCCTTAAATATTAACCATTGCCTATCTACCATCATGCCTTTTCATGAATTTCCCCAATCTATCTGAACCGACTCACACCTCATACCTTTGTAGTTTTCCTTTCTTTAGATTTTGGACCTTAGTTTTGGATTGGAAAAATTCACTTTCTATCTTGATGCAGAATTCTATCATATTATGATCACTGTTCCCTGAAGGCCCTCGCTCAACAAGTTCATTAATTAACCCCCTTATCATTGCACAATACCAAATCTAGGATAGAAAGTTGCGTAGTTGGTTCCTTAATGCCCTGGTCTAAAAAAACCACCGTGTACAGTCTTAAACACTGAAACTCCCAAAACGCCGCAAAAGAAATACAAAAGAGTCATATGGATTTGATTCTGTTTCTCTCTCCACAGACGCTGCCAGGCCTGCTGCGTCTTTCCAGCACTTTCTGTTTTCATTTCTCACAACAAGGTTTGATCCCATTTGTGACCTTCTTCTGCACAATTATTACATTCCAAATCATGATATAAACTTGGATGGATGTTTCCATTTTCCTCAGTCTATTTTCACCAAGCTCCAAACTACAGGATAATATGTTCCTTCAATTGAATGGATTTGACTAATTGTGTAATATATAGATCCTAGGAAATCAGTTGATTACATATGCATTGATGAGACAGAATTACATCGGAAAATCTGACCAATTATGTCGCAGCAGCTTCACAGAATGGGAAATTTTGCTTTGCAATTTGTTTACTCAAAAATATCCTCCAACAATTTTTCGCTCCATCTCCATTGGCATTTTGTTGGTGAACTACTTTCCCATATCCCACCCACTCTTGAATTATATGTCAAAATTTGACAGTGAATGTTGGCAAATCTGCTTAATCCCTGTTTAATCCCCAGACCACTGCACTTCCACTCAATCTTGTCCTTGACCATTGGCCATGATGTCAGGGTGTTTGAGGCTAGCTCAACCTATCTGAACATCAGCCAACCCTGAGCCAGGGTGGCAGGTCTAGCTCAGAATCTCCAAGTCAGGATATCATGAATTCAAACCCCACTCCAGGGACTTGAGCATATAATGTAGGTTTATGCTGCAGTGCAGTCAGGGGCGTGAAGTGATCTGTATATTGGCTGGTATGTAAGGGGTTAACATCTGTATCATAGTGCTGGACAACCACTAGATGGCAGCACTAGATCTATGTATATAAACTACACAGTAGAAATTCCCGACTCTTCATATCAGGAGTGACTAGAGAGCAGAGTGTTAGAGATATAGCTTAATTGGCACGTGTAGTTAACCATTATATATACTTATTCTTATTTACTTAATCATCAGTTATAGTTGTAGAAGAGTGAACAAACTTATAGATATTTATATTCGTTATTCAATAAATGTTATTTGCTTAATTTGAAGACAGACCATTCTGGAAGTAAGCAAAAGAGTAACATCATATTACTATCACACAATATAACAAGGTGGAGTCCTTCCTTCATAACCGGAGATCGACTTACTCAGTGATTGAAATTCAGACCTTCCTTCTGTGTAAGAATGAGTATCTTCCTGGACAAACTTGCTCAACTATCAGAATAGATTTTATTGTCAATCTTCCTGCCCTTTCCATGCTGCCCATTGCACTTCTTTAATGTTGAACTGTATGAAATATAAATTGTGTATGTCAATAAAAAGAGTGAGACAATGTGGAGTTTCTATTAGTGACCAGTAATTTCTTTGGAACTTATGGTTTAAAACAGAGAACAGAGCTGGGAGTTTCAAACAGCAATAGAAGAGGGGGCTTGAGTTTAAGAGCCGTGGGGTTATGCTGCAACTATACATGACCATGGTGAGACCACATTTGGAGTATTGTGTGCAGCTCTGGTCACCTCACTATAGGAAGGATGTGGAAGCATTAGAAAGGGTGCAAAGGAGATTTACCAGGATGCTGCCTGGTTTACAGGATGAGTCTTATGAGGAAAGGTTGAGGGAGCTAGGGCTTTTCTCTTTGGAGCGGAGAAGGATGAGAGGTGACTTAATAGAGGTTTATAAGATGATGAGGGGGATAGAGATAGTATTATTTCCTCCATTGGATGTAGCTGTTACAAGGGGGCATAACTATAAGATTCAGGGTGGGAGATATAGGAGGGATATCCAAGGTGGGTTCTTTACTCAGAGAGTGGTTAGGGTGCAGAATGGACTGCCTGCTGTGAACGTGGAGTCGGACACTTTAGGAACTTTCAAGCGGTTATTGGATAGGCACATGGAGCACACCAGAATGACAGGGAGTGGGATAGTTTGATCTTGGTTTCGGACAATGCTCGGCACAACATCGAGGGCCGAAGGGCCTGTTCTGTGCTGTACTGTTCTATATTCTATGTAGAAGAGGCAGCTGAGAGCGTGAGAACAGCACAAGTTGAGGCGTAGTCAGGAATGTGATAACAGCACGAGTGGAGACGTAGTCAGGAATGTGAAAACAACGTGAGAAAATAAATAGTGATTTCACAGCAAAACTACAATTTGATAGGTTAAAAGGAGCTAACTGTTTGGAGTTAGGAGCCCGGAAGAGAAAAATGAGCAACACAGAGAGCAACAAGACTTCAAAAAGAGACCTCAGGAGGAGAGGAGATAATTGGTGAATGACAGGTGTGTAAACACTTATATGAAGTTTAAAGGATGCTAGTGCAGCTTGGCTCTGTGGAATGTGCATCCTGCGGAACGTGGGAAGTTTTGCAGGCAAAAGGTGCCCTGTGCTCTGGCACAAAGTGCTAGTCTGATTCCTGGGATGGCGGGACTGTCATATGAGGAGAGACTAAGTTGGATAGAATTATATTCATTGGACTTTAGAAAAGTGAGAGATCTCATAGAAACATAACACATTTTTGTTTTTTATTTTTTTTCCAGTTAAGGAGCAATTTAGCGTGACCAATCCACCTACCCTACACATCTTCGGGTTGCAGACATGGGGAGAATATGACAACTTCACACGGATAGTGACCTGGGGATGGAAGCTCTTGGGGCGAAAGCGATCAAGGGATTTGGGGGGAAGGCGGAATCAGGGTCTTGAACTTGATGATCAGCCATGATGATAATGAATGGCGGAGAGGCTCGAAGGGCCGAATGGCCTCCTCCTACTTCTATTTTCTATGTACGTTTTTATGATTACATCTGCAGGAAATATCATCAGCTGCAAAAACCTGAGCTCCGTGTTACAGAACTTAAGTGTCGGCTGGAGTCACTGTGGTGCATCCATAAAGCTGAGGAGTACAAGGATACCACATTTAGAGCCAGGATCTAGGGAGGTGGTGGTGTAGTGGTATTTTTAGAATTAGAACAGTACAGCACAGAACAGGCCCTTCGGCCCTCGATGTTGTGCCGAGCAATGATCACCCTACTCAAGCCCACGTATCCACCCTATACCAGTAACCCAACAACCCCCATTAACCTTATTTTTTAGGACACTAAGGGCAATTTAGCCTGGCCAATCCACCTAACCCGCACATCTTTGGACTGTGGGAGGAAACCGGAGCACCCGGAGGAAACCCACGCACACACGGGGAGGACGTGCAGACTCCGCACAGACAGTGACCCAGCCGAGAATTGAACCTGGGACCCTGGAGCTGTGAAGCATTTATGCTAACCACCATGCTACCGTAATCCAGAGACCCAGGGTATTGCTCTGGGGATCAGGGTTTGAATCCCACCACGGCAGATGGTGAAATTTGAATTCAATAAACATCTGGAATTAAAGGTCTAAATTATGACCATGAAACCATTGTCAATAGTTGTAAAAATCCATCTGGTTCACTAATGTCTTTCAGGGAAAGTAATTTGCCATCCTTACCTAGTCTGGCTTACATGTGACTCCAGACCCACAGTAATGTGGTTACTCTTAAATGCCCTCAGCAATGGGCAGTACATGCTAGGCCAACCAGCAACGCACACATCCCATGAACAATCTTTTTTAAAAATCACACTCCAGCTGGGAAAGACACAGGCAGGGAGGGAATGGGCAACTTTCAGAGTATCTAACAGAAACAGGCAGGTATCACAGGAATCTCCCGAGGCTACCACGTTCTCCGACAACTTTTCCATTTTGGATCCTGCTGAGCGAGATGGTTCTTCTGAGGATTGTAGCAAGAGCCAAGTTCTTGGCACCATGAGTGGTGCAGCGGCACAGGAGGAGAGGAGGAAGAGTGGAAGTGCTATATTGGCAGGGGATTCCACAGTTAGAGGAGCAGACAGACATTGTTGCAGCTGTAGATGTGACTCCAGGATTGTGTTGCCTCCCTGGTGCCAGGGTCAAGGATGTCACAGAATGGCTGTAGGACATTCTTCTGAGGAGAGTGAGCAGCCAAGGTTGTGGTCCACAGTGACACCACTAAAATAGGCAGGAAAAAGGACGAGGTCCTGAGAGTAGATTTTAGTGAGTTCGGAAGGGAATTCAAAAGCAGGACCTCAAGAGCAGTAATCTCAGGATTACTCCCAGTGCCACTTGTTACTGAGCATAAGAATAGTAAAATTGAACAGTTCAATAGATGGCTGGAGAAATGGAGTACAGGGAAGGGCTTTAGATTTCAGAGGCCTGGGACCAGTTCTGGGGCAGTGAAACGTGTACATGAAGTACGGGTTACACCTTTACAGGACTGGGATTACTTGTCTCCGACTGGGACATATGCTAGTGCTGTTGGGGAGGGTTTAAAGTAGATGAACATGGATGGGAATGAGGGGAAATTCGGAGAGTGAGGAGAAAACTGGAAGTGGGAAATAGAGAAGTATCAACTGATAAGGAGGATATATCAGAGGATAGTATCAAGGTATGGTAGCACAGTGGTTAGTTGTGTTGCTTCACAGCTCCAGGGTCCCAGGTTCGATTACCGGCTTGGGTCACTGTCTGTGTGGAGTCTGCATGTTCTCCCTGTCTGCGTAAGTTTCCTCCCACAAGTCCTGAAAGACGTGCTGTTAGGTCATTTGGACATTCTGAATTCTCCCTCTGTGTATCCGAACAGGCGCCAGAATGTGCCGACTAGGGGCCTTTCACAGTAAGGGGCTGTTTAGCACAGGGCTAAACCGCTGGCTTTGAAAGCAGACCAAGCAGGCCAGCAGCACGGTTCGATTCCCATAACAGGCGCCGGAATGTGGCGACTAGGGGCTTGTCACAGTAACTTCATTTGAAGCCTACTCGTGACAATAAATGATTTTCATTTAATTTCAACTTCATTGCAGTGTTAATGTAAGCCTATTTGTGACAATAAAGATTATTATTATTATTAAATAGAATACTTGAAGAATTTCATAGAACTAGAGTTGGTAATAGCAGGTAATTAGATGGAGTCAGAGTAAAGGGGAAAGTTAAAAAGCCTAAACAGGGTTAATATGTGTATATGTGAATGCAGAGTGTGATTAATTAGGCTGGTGAACTTCCGGCAGATGTTAACAAATGGAATTATGATATTGTTGCTATAGCAGAGACCTGGCTCAAAGATGTACAGGACTGGGTGCTAAATATTCCTGGGTACAAAGTATTTAGGAGATACGAAAGGAAAAAAATGGAAGGGGGCGGTAGTAGCCATATTGAGTACAAATGGTATTACAGTGATGGAAAAAAGATGTTCCAGAGAGGTCAAGAACAGAATCTCTCTGGCTGGAGGTAAAGAACAAAAAAGGTGCAATAACATTGATTGATGTAGTATATAGGCCATCAACTAATGGAAGGGATGTACAGAAACAAATTTGGAAAGAAATTACAGAGAGGTGCAAACATTACAGAGTAATTATAATGTGGAACTTCAATTATTCAAAATATCCTCGGATAGGAAGAGTGCCCTTGAGGGGCGAGAGCTCCATGAATGTGTTTTGCTGCAAGATATTTCAAGTCCAACGAGAGGGCAGGCACTGTGGGCCCAATTCTGGGAAATGAATTGGCCCAAGTGGAGACCATTTTGGTGACAGTTATCATAATCAGTATCATAAAGTTTTGGTTGGTCTTGGAAAAGGACAAAGAACAATCCAGAGCAGGGATAATTAACTGGGGGAAATCCAACTTCGATGGGATGAGAATGCATCTAAGTCGGGTGAATTAGAATCAAACGTTGGCAGAAAAGACGGTGGCTGAACAATGGGCTACCTTCAAAGAGACAGTATTGCGGGCAAAGCGCGCATATTCCCTTGAAAGGGAAAGGTAGGATAAATAAATCCAGAGTGTCCTGGATGACGAGAGAGATAGAGGTGAAGATGAAGAGGAAGAAGTGTGTGTACAACAGATACCAGGTAGAAAATAGAATGGAGAATCAGGCTGAATATAGGATCAAAGTGAAAATGAAAACACAAATTAAAAAAACGAGAGAGGGTGCAAAGAGACTGGCAGCTAACATAAAAAGGAATTCCAAGGTCTTTGATAAACATAAATAATAAAAGGGTATTAAAAAAATGAGTGGTGCCAATTAGGGATACAAAAGGAGACTTGCATGTGGAGGCAAGAGAAACAGCGGAGGTATAAACAAATACTTTGCATCTGTCTTTACAAAGGAAGAAGATGTTACCCAAGCCGAAGTGAGAGAGGAGGTAACTGTTACACTAGAGGAATTTATAATTGAGAAGTAAGAGGTGTTAGAAAGGCTCTCTATACATACAATAGATAAGTTATCAGCACCGGATTAAGTGCATCCAAGGATACTGGATGAGGTGAGAGTGGCAATTGCAGACACATTAGTGATAATCTTCCAGTCTTCCTTAGACACAGAGGTGGCAGAGGACTGGAGAATTGTGAATGTTACACCTTTGTTCAAAAAGGGGTGCAAATATAAAGCCAGCAATTACAGACCAATCAGTTTCACCGCAGAAGTATAGAAATATCTGGAACAAAAGCTATAGTTATTTAGACAATTGCAAGTTAATTCAGGAAAACCATCACGGATTAATTAAGGGAAAATCACATTTAACGAACTTTCTGGAGTTTTTTCATTAGGTAACAGAGAAGGTTGATAAGGGCAGTGTTGCTGATGTGGTATATATGGATTTTCAAAAGGCATTGGATACAGTCACACAACAGACTGGAGAGCAGAATTCAAGCTCATGAAATAAAAGGGAAAGGAGGCACTTGGATAGGACATTGGCTAAGTGACAGGAAGCGGGGAGTAGTGGTAAATAGTTGTTTTTCAGATTGGAGAAAGGTTTGTAGGGGAGTTCCCCAGGGGTCAATGTTGGGACCCTTGCTATATATGACTCTTCTTGCTATATATTAATGACCGAGACTGTGGTGTGCAGGGCATGATTTAAAATTCTGCAGATTATACAAAGATTGAAAGCATTGCCAACTGTGATCAGGATAGTCTTGAACTTCAAAAGGACATAGATATGTTGGTGGATTGGGCGGACAAGTGGCACATGAAGATCAATGCAGAGAAGTATAAACTGATTCATATTGGCAGGAAGAATAGGGAGAGATAGTATAAAATAAAGAGAAAACTCTAAAGGCGGTGCAGTAACTGAGGGACCTCGGTGTTTATGTATATAAGTCATTGAAAATGGCAGGGCAAGTTGAGAGAACAGTTAATAAAGCATATAGTACCTTAGGCTTTATTAATAGCGGCATTGAGTATAGGAGTAAGGAGGCTATGTTGAACTTGTACGAGACAGTAGTTCAGCCTCATCTGGAGTACTGCATCTAGTTCTAGCTGCCGTACTTGAGGAAGGATGTGAAGGCATTGTGGAGAGTACAGAGGAGATTCACAAGAATGATTCTAGGGATAAAGAATTGGAGCTATGAGGCTAGATTGGTGAGGTTGTATCTGTCTTCCTCGGAGAAAAGAAGGCTGAGAGGAGACTTAATAGAGATATTCAAGATCCTGAGGGGTATGGACAGGGTAAATAATGTGAAACGGTTTCCTTTCAAGAATACATCAAGACCTAAAGGGCACAGATTCAAAATAATGGGCAAAAGGAGTAAAAGTGAGGTGAGGAAAGGTTTTTCCACTCAGAGGGTGATTGGAGTCGGGAACAAACTTCCTGGAAGGGTGGTGGAGGCAAGTTTGATCGAGGTATTCAAAAGGGAATTCGACTGCTATCTGAAGAGAAAGAATGTGCAAGATTACGGGGATAAGGCAGGGGAGTGGAGTAGGTAGAATGCTCTTTCAGAGAGTCAGTGCAGACTCGATGGGCTGAATGGCTTCTTTCTGCACTGTGAAGATTCTGTGATTCCGTGAATCATTCCTCTCACTTTCTCCCAGCTACTATTAAAATGTTTGTTTTTCACAATTACATCACCAAAGACATGTTTGAGGAGAGAACTTACATTATACCTAAAGCACCTTCTCATGCCTGTTAGAAATTTCACAAAGTGTTACACACTTAATAGATTACATTGTTGTATTTTACGTGAGTTAAATACACAACCAGATCCACCACACAATGAAATAATTTTTTTTCATATTGTACATGATTGCTGTGTTGCAATGTTCAACTCCTAACTTCATTAATGGGCCAATCAAACAACCAATTATTGCAACTATATGAAGTCTATGACCCATGGTTTTTGAACTCTCTGCCAAGGGAAACAGGTTCCTCCTGTCTACTCTATCTCTGCCCCTCACAATTTTGTGTACAAAAGTTAACTTTGTTTGACATAGGACACCTTATTTTCATGCCAAACTGTGTTGGCTTTCTCAAGATTGGAAATAGTTACAAGATAAAGGCACAAACAATTTGCATTGCATCTCATTTGACATGTATCTCCAGTATAAAGCATGAAGCTGTATGAAGACTCTGAAAATTGGATTATTTATAAATACAATTATACATTTCTGAAATATACTCAGTCAACTTTATAAAGAGAAAGGTTTTGTGCTTTTAAGCATTACAGTTTAATGCAATGTTTGTAAAATATATGGAAAGGGTTAACAGACAACAAAAGACTATCAATGCATTCCAACAAAAAAATGAAAGATACCTCAGTGAACAGTGTCTGCATTATGTTCTTATTGAGTCTTCTAGTAACTTATAAATATGCAATAAGAAATTTGACCTCCTCTTATTCAGAACAGCAGGCAATACCTATCATATAATTACTCCAAACAGCTGCAGATTGCTTCCTGTAGATGTGTGGTGTGCTTTATGATATAATTATGAATTAGATTTCAGTCTATCAAACCTTGCTTAGACCACACTTGAAGTACTATGTGCAGCTCGTGTCGCCATCTTGGAAAAGAGATATTGGGATTTAGGAAAAGTTCAAATAAAATCTGCAAGGATGAGATTGAAGTGCCAAGTTATACCATCAAGAAAGGATAAACAGGTTGGGTTTCTCTTCTCTTAAAAAGAGAAACCTGATGAATGCCCTAACAAATTTATTTATAATAATGTATGGATTAGATAGAGTAGACACAGAGAGTGTTTCCAGTCATGGGGAAGGTCACATATAAAGCGATCAATATAAGATAGTCACCAAGAAATCAAATAGGGCGCTTCCCTGAGTTTGGTGAGAATATGGAACTCCCTACCACATGGACAGTTGAGGTGAATGCATTTCAGGGCAAGTTGGGTAAGTACAGAGAGCTGAAGGGAGTAGAGTTTTGTTAATAGAGTTAGATGAGGAAGGATGGGTGGAGGCTCGAGTGAAGCATAACCTCCAGAGTGGACTGGTTGGGTCAGGCAGCACTGTAGCCGGTAGTGGTTCGCACTGTTGCTTCACAGCGCCAGGGACCCGGGTTCGTTTCCTGGCTTGGGTCAATGTCTGTGCGGAGTCTGCACGCTCTCCCCATGTGTGCTTGGGTTTCCTACGGGTGCTCTGGTTTCCTCCCACAAGTCCCGAGGGACGTGCTTGTTAGGTGAATTGGACATTCTGAATTCTCCTTCAGTGTATCTGAACAGGTGCCGGTGTGTGGCGACTAGGGGATTTTCACAGTAACTTCATCTCAGTGTTAATGTAAGCCTACTTGTGACATTTAAAAATTATTATAAAATAGCCTGTTTTTCTGCTCTATATCCTCTGTCATGTTATGTGATAATTGTATGGAGTTAAAACCAGCTGCTTACATAAACATGTGGTGCTGTCATTGGGACTTTTTACAACAATGAATGACTTAATTGTGCTCCAAGAAATAGAGAACTCATAGTATAAAATGATTGACTGAAAAATGAATAAACATCCTGTAATGATAGGACATCCCATTTCACTAAACCAAGGAAACATCAATTAATACACGCAAAGAATAAACATTGAAGAAAATGAAACCTCTCATTACAGACAGGGAATTTTAAATCATTTGTGAAATATAGGAGGGTAGAGTGGAAAAAAGCTTCCCCGCATTGAATCACTAAATCTGGGATATATTTACATAATATGTTGGCAGTTCCATAATATTTTGTATTTGGACAATTCTGTCACCATAACTGCAAAATAGCTAAATGATACAAGGCTTATGTTAGTAAGTTGCTTCTGGACCCTTGACCCCTTTACAGTACAAATGACATCAGAAATAGAAGCAGTAAATTGCAGTCCCCCGAGCCTTTTCTGCCATTCAATGAGATCATGGCTGAACCTCTCCTTCAACTCCATCTTTTTGCACATCCCCTGATTCCCTGAGTACCCCAAAATCTATACATTTCTGTCTTGAATGTACTCAGTATGAGTATCCACACAGTTGTGAATTTCAAAGATTCACAACCTTCTAAGTGAAGACATTTCTCCTCATCTCTGTTCTAAATGACCAACCCCTTATTCTGAGACTAAGCCCCTATGTTTTAGCTTCCCCAGCCAGGGGGAAACAGACTTTCAGTATCTACCATGTTAAACCTTTGAAGAATCCTATATATTTCAATGAGTTCACCGCCTATTCTTCCAAACTCCACGGACTATAGGTGCATTCTGCGAAATGCACTGTTACAAAATAAAGGTGCTATTTATTTTCATCTGCACCATTTAAGTTTCTGCTCCAGTTTCCCTTGTCTTCTATCATGATGTTACCGATACATTCAAAAACATCAGGCAGAAAAATATAATAAATTAAGGAAAACAAAAAAAAACAAAGCAATAATTTATAATTACATATTTTGCAGCATTTACCATTTCATAAAAAAAAGCAACAGAACGGTTATAAATAATGTTCAAAAAAATCCACGCCAAGTTGCTTGGTAATAAAATTCATTAAAGTCTCTTCCTGGAGAAGATTGAGTGCTCCTTTTTGGATTCAGTCTGATGGGTTTACAGCTCTTGTCGTTCCAGCTTCTAATGAACTAATCTCTTAACTGCAATGGGATAGAGAATCTAATTTGCTTCTCCATTTATGCACACCAGATCTCAGATTGTATAAGTGCTCTCCTTTTCAACCTAAATAGAATCAACAATAAAATGCATTATTCAAAGTAAATGATTTGATGCATAATTTCTTGTGTTATTAATGGCATATTACTCCAATTATATTTTAAGATTACAGGGTATTGAGAGACACCAGCGTGGGAGAGCCAACTGCTGTGGTCAAAGATAGCATAATAAAAGTGTCTCGAAATATTTAACGCAAAATTGGAGGTTGGCAATGTGAGATAGATTAAGAATTTCATAAAACCAAGTTTTTAACATAGCTAGCTGATTGAAATAACAGTTTATATATTATTATACAATGACTGCATTTACATTTCAAGTCTGTTTCCTGAAAAGATCAGTGAGGTATTTATTCTGCAATAAGATGGTTATGTTTGAAAATTATATGCACTGTTTATACCATAAAAATTCTGGAAAAGATTACAGATACATAATGGAAATAATGCAACTGATCTCTTGCACCAATGGAAGAAGACAAGCTGATGGTGTTTAGACTGCAGAATAGTACACAATGTCATTGAACAAACATATCCCCAGTTTTTTTTACCTGCTATATCTTTACTAGATAATACTTAGTGAATTACTCCTCTACTAAAGTACATTGGAGTATTGCTGAAAAAAGGCACTTTGTCAAAGCTTTTCATCTTGCACTCACCAAAACAATCACAAGAATATATATGCCAATGGAAACAATAACTTGATACTGTT
The DNA here is from genome assembly GCF_902713615.1 of Scyliorhinus canicula. NCBI lineage: Eukaryota > Metazoa > Chordata > Chondrichthyes > Carcharhiniformes > Scyliorhinidae > Scyliorhinus > Scyliorhinus canicula. Next base: position 48,672,698 of record NC_052165.1, on the reverse strand, counting down.
TGAGAAGCAAGTGCTGATTGGTTGACAAGTAGACTCTATTTTGAGAGCCCTTGCTATGGAGAAAGCACCAGTTAACGATGACTGACAATTAGCTGCCAAGCATTGATGGGAAGTTTAAACCTTGGTATTCATGCAATTATTCTGATGCGTGCAAGACAAGAAACTTTGACAAAATGTCTTTTTTCAGCAATACTCAAATTCTGTTCCACCAAATAGCTATTTAAAACACATTTGTGTAATTAGTCTTGAAAAAGGAAGGCTGAGGGGTGAACTAATCAAGATCTTTACAATTCTGAATGGTTTTGATGGAGTGGATACAGAGAAAATGTTTCCTCTTGCAGGGAAGGGTAGAACTAGACATAGTCATTGAGAAATCCAATAGAACGATTACAGTAGAGAGGGCTATTAAGTCTATGATGTAAGTGCTGACTCTCTGCAAGAGTATTTAACCTAGTCCCACTCCCCTGCCTTGTCCCTGTAGCCTTGTATCTTTTTTTCTCCTCAGATAATTGTCTAATTCTCTTTTGAAAGCGACAATAAAATGCCTCCGTCAATGCACTCTTAGGCAGTGCTTTCCAGATCCTAACCAATCATTGTACGAAAAGGTTTTTCCTGGGCTTCCGGTGGCATTTGCGAGCAAGTCGGCCGCATCGAGAGGAGCTCCCGCCAGTGGCCACTTTAGGGGGTTTCCCCGATTCTTCGCTCTCCCCCCCCGATTATTGTCAGCCTTTGGGGCCGATCCGATCATCAAGCGGGGCTGGTTCAAAAACCAGTGAGGACCCCCATTTTCAAACCCAAAGTGAATGAGCCGCCAAGAACAGTAATTATCTGCTTCCATAAGTATTGCATGAAGGAGAATGTGTTAAACTGGGCAAAGCAGAAGCGCGAGGTGCAGTGGGATGGTGCTGGAGTTCGGATCTACCAGGACTTGACGGTGGAGTTGGCAAAAAGATTAGCGGCGTTCAGGCGAGTGAAGGCGGCACTGTACAAAAAGGGGGTGCGATTTGGTCTGGTATACCCAGCGAAGCTGAGGATGACGTATGATGCCAAATACTTTTATTTTGAGACAGCGGAGGCAGCTGAGGCATTCGTGAGGGCAGAAGGCTTGGGACAGGTGTGAGCAGCGGAGCTGGAAGAGAGTCTGTGAACTGTGATTGGGGAGCTGGAAAATGTATAAATGCTACAACTTTCTTTTTACTGACGTATATTGTAATGTACTTCTCTTCACATTGTTACATCGTTCAAGTTATTGGTTGGGTTGATTGGCATTCTGTGTTGCGAGGGCTATATCTTATTTTAGTGAATTGTATGGGTTGGATTGTTGTTTTTGTTTTTTCTTTCTCTGGGACTGGGTGGGAGGGGATGGTATATCTTGGCGGGGGGAGCCACACCCGCTAGCTAACTAAAGTCGGCTAGTGAACGGAGGTGAGGTGAGAGGAGAGCTGCGGACATTGGAGCCTGGTTAGCAGGTTTTGATGGGCCTATGAGGCGAGTGAGGGGGGGGGGGGGGGGGGGGGGGGGGGATTGATGCTGGGAGATGTTTTCTCGAGAGGAAATGTAGGGAGGGTTTTTGGATGGGCGGAAGGGGTTCAATGTTAATAATGGATAGGGTCGGGTCAGGCTCATGGGGCAGGGTTCGGTGGTATGATGATGGTGGATAAGAAGGGTGGGGGGGGGGTGGGGTGGTGAGAGAACCCCTGTTAGGATAGTTACGTGGAACGTGAGGGGGTTAGGAGGTCCGGTCAAGAGGTCAAGGGTGCTTGCGCACCTTAAAAGTTTGAAAGCCAGGGAGGCTTGCCCTGCCGAATTTCAGCACCTATTATTGGGCGGCCAACATAGCCATGATAGGGAAGTGGGTGGTGGGGGGGAGGGTCGGCTTGGGAGCGGGTTGAGGCAGCCTCATGTAGGGGTACCAGTCTGGGGGCATTAGTGACAGCGCCTCTGCCGTACCTGCCGGCGCGCTTCTCCACCAGTCCTGGAGTGGTGGCGGCCCTTTGGATCTGGGGACAGTGGAGGCACGTGGGAGCAACGGGAGCATCGGTCTAGTCCCCGATATGTGACAACCATCGGCTTTCCCCGGGGAGGTTGGACGGGGCGTTTCGGGTATGGTGGAGGGCGGGTTTGAGCGGATGGGAGATTTGTTTTTGGAAGGGAGCTTCCCTGGCTTGAGGGCGCTGGAAGCCAAGTTTAGGTTGATGAGGGGGAATGAGTTCCGGTATATTCAGGTGCGGGACTTTTTGCGCAGACAGGTGCCATCTTTTCCACTCTTGCCACTAAGGGGGATCCAAGATAGGGTAGTGTCTAGAGGATGGGTGGGGGAGGGGAGTGTCTCGGATATTTACAAGGAGCTCATGGGGGTGGAGGAGACGCAGACTGAGGAGCTGAGGCATAAATGGGAGGAGGAGTTGGGAGGGGAGATTGAGGAAGGCCTGTGGGCGGACGCGCTGAGCAGGGTTAATGGGACTGCAACATGTGCCAGGCTTGTCCTGATTCAATTTAAGGTCGTCCACCGGGCCCAAATGACAGTGTCCCGGATGAGCAGATTCTTCGGCGTAGAGGACAGGTGTGTAAAGTGTCTGAGAGGACTGACAGACCATGTCCACATGTTTTGGGCGTGTCCAAAACTTAGGAGATACTGGCAGGGGTTCGAGGACGTCATGCCTACAGTATTGAACATAAGGGTGGCAATGAGTCCGGAGGTGGCGATTTTTGGGGTTTCAGAGGCCCCGGAAGTCTGGGGGGAGAAAGAGGCTGACGTCTTGGCCTTTGCTTCCCTGGTAGCCCGGAGACAGATACTTCCAGCTTGGAGGGACTCAAAGCCACCGAAGTCGGAAGCCTGGCTGTCAGACATGGCGAGTTTCCTGGGCTTAGGGAAAATCAAGTTCGCCTAGAGAGGGTCGTTGTTAGGGTTCGCCTGGAGGTGGCAACCATTCATTGACTTCTTGGCGGAGAACTAATCATCAGCAGTGGGGGGGGGGGGGGGTTAGGGGAATGTAGTATAGGGGGTCAATTAAGCAGACTGGGTGGGATGGGCTACGACAATTGCACTGTGTACTTTGTTTACTGTACAGCCCTTTTGTTTTCTCGTTCTGTAATTCTACTGTTTACAATGCCAAAAAATACCTCATTTAAATTGTTTATTAAAAAAAAAAGTTTGAAAGCCAATGTAGCAATGCTGCAAGAGACTCACTTGAGGGTGAAGGACCAGGTGAGACTTTAAAAGGGCTGGGTTAGTCAGGTGTTTCACTCTGGATTTGACGGAAGGGCTCGAGGGGTAGCGGTAATGGTCAGCGAAAGAGTACGTTTCCAGGTGGATAATGTGGTGGCAGATCAGCGGGGTAGATATGTGATTGTGACAGGGGCGCTGGAGGCGAGGTTAGTGGCGCTGCTAAGTGTATACGGTCCCAATTGGGACAATGTGGGATTCGCAATGAAGATGTTTGGGGCCATCCCCGACTTGGACACACACAAACTGATAGTGGGGGGGACTGGAACTTGGTGCAGGAGCCAAGATTGAACGGATCACAGCTGCACTCGCTGGTCCCATCGGGGGGGGGCGAAGGCGTTGGCTGGGCTAATGGTGGAAATGGGAGAGGTGGACCCTTGGAGGCTTCTGCACCCGAGGGAACGGGAGTACTTGTTTTTCTCAGCAGGCCATAAGGTATACTCGCGGACCAACTTTTTTGTGGTGGGGAAGGCTTTGCTAGCTGGGGTTAAGGAGTCGGAATACTCGGCAATTGCAGTGTCAGATCATGCTCCGCAATGGGTGGATATGGCACTTGAGAAGGGGGTAGTGCAGAGGCCGGGGTGGAAATTAGATGTGGGACTTTTGGGGGACCAAAGGTTCTGTGACAAAATTGAAAAGGTAATTGAGGAATATGTAGGTTTCAACTGTACGGGTGAGGTGTCGAAGGCAGTTGGCTGGGAGGCTCTAAAGGCGGTGGTGAGGGGTGAGGTGATTTTGTTTAAGGCCAGGGTGGACAAAGAGGAGAGGTTGGAGCGGCAGAGGTAGAGTGTTGGAGGTAGATAGGAGTTATGCAGAAGATGGGGACACAGCAAATTTGGAAAAGAGGAAGGAACTACAGGCGAGCTTTGACCGACTATCTACCAGGAAGGTGGTGCGCCAACTGAGACGAGCAAGGGGTGCAGTTTACGAACATGGAGATAAGGTATGTTAGCACAGGCATTGTCAAACTCGGGGGCGCGACCCGCGGGTGGGTTGCAGGCGGGTGTCGGGCACACATGCGCGGTGCAGCCGCTTTTTTTTTTCAACGGTCGTAGCTTTTTTTTTACAAGTTCGGGGGGGTTTATTCATTTATTTTATTCATTTCATTTTAATTTTTTTTCATTTATTTTACTCATTTTATTTATTTATTTACAAGTTCGGGGTGGGGGGTTTATTTGGTAAAATTTTACCGGAAAAAAAATCAGTGAGGTTGAATCCCAGTGGGTCAGAATGGAGGAGCGTTTGTGCAGGGGGTCGGGATTGAAAGCACTAGCAACAGCGCCGCTCCCGATAGCCCCGGGGAAATACTCAGGGAGTCCGGTAATAATAGCTTCATTGAGAATTTGGAGGCAGTTTCGCCAACACTTCGGGTTGGGGGCAGGGTCAAGGGAAATGCCAATTCGGGGGAACCACAGATTTGAGCCAGGGAGGTGGGATGGAAATTTTCGGAATTGGGAGGAGAAGGGGATTAAGATACTAAAAGATTTGTTTCTCAGTGGTATGTTTGCAGGATTGAAGGAGTTGGAAGTGAAGTATGGGCTGGAGCAGGGGGAAATATTTAGAGACATGCAGGTTCGAGACTTTGCCAGAAAGGAGATACAGAGTTTCCCGGTGGAGCCGGTCTCCACATTGCTGGAGAAGGTGCTGACGATAGGGGGGACTGGAGAAGGGGGTAGTGTCAGCGGTTTACGGAGCTATTTTGGAAGAGGAGAAGGCACCACTGGAAGGCATCAAAGAAAAGTGGAAGAGTTGGGAGAGGTTATAGAGGAGGGGTTCTGGTGTGAGGTGCTCCGGAGAGTAAATGCCTCCACCTTGTGCGCGAGGTTGGGGCTGATACAGCTGAAGGTGGTATACAGAGCACACCTCACGAGGGCAAGGATGAGCCGATTCTTTGAAGGAGTAGAAGATCTGTTGCATGGGGAGGGGGGGGGGGGGGGGGGGGGGGGGGCGCCAATCACGTTCACATGCTTTGGTCCTGTTCGATTACTGGAAGGGGGTTTTTACGGTAATTTCTAAAGTGGTGCACATGAAACTGGACCCGGGTCCCCAGTTGACCATATTTAGGGTGTCGGACCAGCCAGGGTTGGAAACGGGTGCCGAGGCAGATGTTGTAGCCTTAGCCTTGTTGATCGCCCGAAGGTGGATCCTGATAGGTTGGAGAGCAGCCTCTCCATTCTGTGCCCTGGTGTGGTGGGGGGACCTGTTGGAATTCTTGACTCCTGAGAAGGTTATGTTTGAACTGAGGAGAAGGATGGAGGGGTGTTAGAATTCATGGGCATTATTCATTGTGCACTTTCAAGAACTGGATAACATCGAACATTAGTTGGGGCGTGTGGGTGGGAGGGTTTGGGGAGAGGGGGGCTGTGTGTGTTAATGGTGACTATGAGTGATCCGAAATTCCTTTTTGTCATTTGTTTGCGTGAACATGCGGGCTAATGTTTGTGGTTTGGTGGGAGGATGGGGTCGTTGTTATTGACATGGGGATTGACATATTTGTTACTGATTATTGTTTATTGTTGGTGGGTATAAATTTGGGAGAAAATGTGAAAAAGGAGAATAAAAAACAATTTTCAAAAAAGAAAGAGGTTTTCCTTATGTCATCATTGCTTCTTTTGCGAATTATCTTAAATCACTGCCCTGTCTCGTTCTCGACCCGTGCATCATTAGGCACAGTCTCTCCCTATCTACTCTGTCTAGCCCCCGCATGATTTTGAGTGCCTTTATCAAATCATTGCCATAGAGTCAGAGAGCCATAGGGTGGGATTTACCAGCCGCTAAATCTCGCAAGAGGCCGAAAACGGGATTTGCGCCGGAAAGATTTCAGAACACGATCTTCCTGGTACCTCCCCAATGACGCGGTCAGGTCCAGAATGGGCGTGGTTAATGTTCTTCTGCCCTCATTGAATCTCCCACTCAACAGGCCTGATATCACACTGAAGTGAATTACTACCGCTTTTTAAAAATGGGAACCAGGTGCCATGACCTCCGACAGAGGAAGGAGGTGAGCACCACTGCCTCCACCTAGAACCAGGGAGTGCAAGGGGACAAAATTCTGGAGTAGCTATCCAGGAGTCTTAAGTGTTGAGGCATGACAGCAACGAGATCTCGGAATGGTGCCTATTAGCTTTGACTATCCCTGAAGCAAAACGGGATTGTATCCTCCAACATTCCTGAGATTCATGCTCGTCAAACTAATTGGTCATCGAGAGTTAACACTTAACAATGTCAGCTACCCACAGTCTCAAAGTCAAGGAATAGGATGAATACTCAGGATTCAAGGCTAAGATGCACCAGGTTTGCCTATGTGTCGTCCCCAACGCCTGCCAGTGAAGATCCATTAACCCCCAAGATAGAGATCACCGTCCAGTTGACCCTGCCCATTAGGGATGTGCGAGCATATAAACCCCTGTCAGAAGCCCTATCCCTCATGACACAGGGAATACGGGAGAGGAGAACCAGGCAGAAGGCTAGAGGCTCACTGACTGGGTGAGAGTATAGGTTGAGGCCAGTCTGCAATGGAGATGGGAGGGTGCCTGAGCTGTGAGTGACCAGCAGCTGCCGGATAAGGAATGGGACTGGCTGCTTCCAGGTCCGGGAATCCAATGGGTATGGAATGGTACTGATGTTATCCGGCTGCAACACCAACCTGACTGTGTCTCTTTCTCTCTCTCATCCCTCGCAGGTAACCCAATGATGTGGATATGGAGCCAGTGGAGCTGGCTATTCTTCTCATTATAACACTGAAGGAGCGCAGACTCAGCAGCCAACGAGCAGCGGCAGCCAGGGAAGACCCAGCAGCGGGAGACCAGGGGGCCACAGGGCAGGCTCAGCGGTCAGAGGTCGCACCAGCCATACAAGGAGACAGTGCAGTACCTGTGCCACATCCTTGCTGACTTGGCGCCATGTGGCAGTCAAGGACACTTGCTCCTTGAAGGCTACAGATCCCTCAACTGTTACGCAATGTGGACGTTCCTGAGCCCATGGGTGACCTTTGTGGAATCTTGCAGGTATCCACTCCATGCAAGGGCTTTTCACTTTATTTATTATGACCTGGACAAGGCCCAGCAAGAAGGGATACAGACTTTGGCACTATAGTCGATCTGTCAGAGGTGCAGGGGGCCACGTCGCTCCACCCACCCTGCAGCTTCAGGGAGTCCACTTCATAAACAGGAAGGGGTTCCACTCCCTCGGTGTGCAGCTGGTGTGTGACCACCAGATGTGATTCATGTATGGGTGTGCACAGAGAGCGTGCATGTAGCTAAATTAGTAGGCAATTGCAGAACCCTGTGTGGTGAATGTAATATATATATGTATATATGATCATTCACACTGTCTTTGTAAGCGCAGTAGCGCTATCCTACCACTAGGGGGAGTAGATCTGGGAGTACTCAGGAACTTGTACTGGGCTCCACCCTTGGCTCTGCCCATGACTCCTCCCCCTAGTGCAGCTGTATAAATACCCTTGTCCAGAGTCAGCCTGAGTTCACTAAGAGTTCATCAACGGGTAACAGGCTGGCTCTGAAGTAAGTCGATTAAAGCCTAGATTCATATCGGAAACACGTGTCTGGTGAATTGATGGTTCCATCAATTTAATCGACTTAAGAACAGTAAAGATCGATTATGGAATCGGCCCTCAAGCCTGGACGCCTGGAACTCGACCCGCAGGATGCAGAGGCTAAAGAAATCTTCTCCCACTGGATGTGGTGCTTCAAGGACTACCTAGCAGAAGTGAGCACAGCCGAAACGACAGAGGATCAGAAGCTAAGTTTACTGCACGCGAGGGTGAGCCACAGAATCTCTACGCAACTAAACTCGGCCAGTTCATATACTGCGGTGCTAGCAGTTCTCGATAAAATTTATGTAAGGCCTATTAATGAAGTTTACGCTCGCCATGTGTTCACGACTCGCCGCCAGCGGCCTACAGAATCACTCGCCGAATTTCTAAGGGAACTCAATAATTTGTCCAATGACTGTAATTACCAAGCGGTTACCGCGGCTGAACACAGGGAACTTGCGGTATGCGATATTTTTGTAGTGGGCCTCAGGTCTAACTATGTGCACCAACGACTGCTGGAAAAGGGGGGCCAGGACTTAGAAACGACTGTGGAAGCTGCTACCACGATGGAGGTCTCCTTCCGCAGCCTTAACTCGTTCCCCGCGGACCCCGCGACCCAATCACCCAATATAAACATGTTAATCAAAATTATGAAGAATATGATACAAGAAAGAATTAGTCATGAAGTTTCTCAAGCAAAATATTATTCTATTCAGGTTGATTCAACACAAGATAATTCATCCATCGATCAGTTTAGCATTATTATTCGGTATGTGCTTAAAGGTATTATCTGTGAGCGACTACTTTCAGTTGTGCCAAGTAATGATGGTACAGGACAGGGACTTTTTGATCTATTGATTGAAACATTACAGCATCTTAAAATTGACCCCCAAAAATGTTTATCTGATAGCACAGATGGCGCTGCAAGCTACCATGGCCAGTATAATGGTTTACAAAGTAAAATTGCTGATGTGGCTGATCAACATGTTCATATATGGTGCTATGCCCATGTCTTGAATTTGGTGATAACTGAAACAACAAAATGTTGTGTGCCTGCAGTTTCTTTTTCAATTTGCTCCAGAATATAGCAACTTTTGTGAAAGCATCATACAAGAGAATGGCTGTATGGATAGAAGATGTTGGAAAACATCTAGGACAAGAAAAAATGAAACGATTAAAAGCTAATTGGTGAGACCAGATGGTCAGGAAAATCCAATGCAGACGAGGATGAGTAGGTTTTTCAGGGGCGAGGACAGGTGTGCTAGATGCTCGGGGAGCCCAGCGAACCACGCCCATATGTTTTGGGCGTGCCCAGCGCTGGGGGAGTTTTGGAAGGGGGTAGCAAGGACGGTGTCGAGGGTGGTGCGATCCAGGGTCAAGCCAGGTTGGGGACTCGCAATTTTTGGGGTTGCAGTGGAGCCGGGAGTGCAGGAGGCGAAAGAGGCCAGTGTTCTGGCCTTTGTGTCCCTAGTAGCCCGGCGGAGGATTCTTCTTCAGTGGAAGGATGCGAGGCCCCCAAGCGTGGAGGCCTGGATCAATGATATGGCGGGGTTCATTAAATTGAAGAAGGTGAAATTTGCCCTGAGGGGATCAGTACAAGGGTTCTTTAGGCGGTGGCAGCATTTCCTGGACTTCCTGGCAGAACGGTAGGGAAATAGGCCGGCAGCAGCGGCAGCAACCCGGGGGGTGGGGAGAGGGGGGGGGGGGTTTGGAGCGGGGGAGGGAGAACTGTGTACATGGGTCTGTGGGATGTGGCGGGTGTTATCTCTTTCCCTTTTGTCATTGGGTGTTCTTTTGTTTTGTTTTTCTCTTGTTTGTCGTTGCTTTTGAAGTTGGGTGGGAATTGTTCTTGGGGTGTTACCACAGTTGTTTTGTTAATAGAGTTGAGCTGTTTATATTTTGTAAAAATTTCAATAAAAATTATTTTTTAAAAAAGGAAAATCCAATGCAGCAACAACTATATTTGGACGTTTTGATGATGCCGCTGCCAGTACGTTCATAAATCTATTTACATGCTTATCAATGATACAAGATTCAAAAAGTTTGATGCAAAAACAAAACATGAAACAAATGTTTTACTTCAAAGTCTTCTAAAGTTTGAAACCATATTGACAGCATTTACTTACTTGTATATATTTGAAACTACAACCCCGTTATCACGTTGTCTACAGACAAGTGGTTTAGACATGTTTACTGCATGGAGTTTGGTAGATTCAGCTACAACAAACTTGAAGGAACAGACAAGAACATTTCATAACGTTCACAGCAAGGCTTTGGAATTTGTAAATAAATGTAATGCCAGGATTTCACAGATGAATATGGATGAAAATCAAACATTGGAAATTGATGCGTTGGAAACAGCATTGCCAGTTAAGAGGCAGAAGAAGAAAAGAATAGCAGATGAGCTTATTGATGATGAAAGTAATTCCTCAGATTTTTGAGTAAATGTGTTTAACCTAATAATGGATCGCATTGTCCAGTCACTAGAATCACACTTTGTACAACACAAACAGTTGTATAAAGATTTGTCCTGCTTGGACCCAGCAAAGTTTAAAACTATTGCAGAGAAGGGCCTTGAAGATGAAGCATTGGAAGGTATTATTAAGCTGTTTCCACAAATCAGCAAAGATCAAGTAATATTGGAATTGTTTTCTTTTGCTTCAAACTTTGATGTATTAAAGCTATTGCTTAATGATGGTGAGAATATGGATTCCAGTTGCAACAATTGTAAAATTTGCAGCACTTGCCCATCATGCTTACTAAAAATTCTGGCATCCAACAGACTTCATGACAAGGCATATGATAACCTTTATGAACTTTATAAAGTCATCTGCACACTATCAGTTACTCGAGTCCAATGTGAGAGGACATATTCAAAGCTAAAGATCATAAAGACAAGGTTAAGAAATTCGCTGTCTGAGGAGAATTTGGAATCATACATGTTGCTATCCATTGAAAAGGAATTGTTAGATGAATTGGATGCAGAAGCATTTATTGGCAGATTCGCACAATCATCTAGCGAACACAAACGATTGCTCTTAATATAGTGGACTGCATGCAATGCTCTATTGTGCTTTTGAACTATCTGTTAATGTGTAAATTGTGCAGTAAACTATTAAAAAATATCAACCAATTATTTAAAACTTTTAAAAATCAATAAAAAAATCAATTATAACATTCTGTATTTACATTTGGTATCTACTGCCAGTAATATGTACAGTACACGTAGACTGTAATTACTAAGAAATACACATTTTTTTTCACAAAAATTTTAATTGTACCCTTTGTTCCATATGTACTTTTTGAAAATTTTATTTATTCGTTATGAAAATTAAATGATAGCATTGTAGTTGTGGGTGGGCCCCCTTTGTCTCCTGGCAACAAATATTTTTAGACCCAGTCCACCACTGCCAACGAGGAGGTAAAAGTGGTCACCAGGGACTGCCCGATCTGTGCGGAGTGCAAACCGCAATTCTATAGACCAGACAGGGCCCACCTGGTCAAGGCTTCTAGGCCCTTTTAACGCCTTGCGATTGATTTCAAAGGGCCACTCCCCTCAACTAACAAGAATGCTTACTTTTTAAACTTCGTAGACGAGTTCTCCCGTTTCCCATTCGCTATCCCGTGCACCGACATGACCTCCCACACAGTCATTAGGGCCCTGCATAGCATCTTCACCCTGTTTGGTTTCCCCAGCTACGTACACAGCGACCGGGGTTTGTCCTTCATGAGCGTCGAGCTGCGTCAGTACCTGCTCGACAATGGCATTGCCTCGAGCAGGACTACCAGCTACAAACCCAGGGGGAACGGGCAGGTGGAAAGGGAGAACGCGACAGTCTGGAAGACCGTCCTACTGACCCTCCGGTCTAGAAAGCTCCAAGTCTCCCAGTGGCAGGAAGTCCTCCCAGACGCGCTCCACGCTATTAGGTCCCTTTTGTGCACGGCGACCAACCAGACCCCTCACGAGAGGCTCTTCATTTTTTCCAGGAGCACTACCACGGGGGTCTCACTTCCGGCATGGCTGAGGACGCTGGGCCCCGTACTTCTGAGGAAACACGTCAGGGCGCACAAAACCGACCCCCTTGTTGAAAAGGTGCGCCTGCACCACTCCAACCCCCAGTACGCATTCGTCGAGTTCCCTGACGGCCGTCAGGACACGGTATCCCTCCGGGATCTGGCACCCGCCGGATCCAGCGCCCACTAGACAACCACTGTCTACCCCCACAGAAGGATCTCTCATGCTGCCGCCCCCTCGCGCTCCCGGGCCCGAGAGCTCACTCTACCAGTTTCACGCACCCATGCCGGCCAGCCCCCAGCGTCCCCAGGCCCCGGTCGAACCAGGAGAGTATGACGCTCGGATACAACCCTCCCTGGAGTCCGCCATCGTACCCCAGCACACAACACCCATCCAGCCACCGCAAGAGGCTGCAACCCCGGTGCTCCGCAGATCACAACGGACAATTCGACCACCGGACAGACTGACGTTGTACCCCCGCCACACTTGATTTTTTTTGCAGGGGGTGAATGTGGTGAATGTAATATATATATGTATATATGATAATTCACACTGTCTTTGTAAGCGCAGTAGCGCTATCCTACCACTAGGGGGAGTAGATCTGGGAGTCCTCAGGAACTTGTACTGGGCTCCACCCTTGGCTCCGCCCATGACTCCTCCCCCTAGTGCAGCTGTATAAATACCCTTGTCCAGAGTCAGCCTGAGTTCACTAAGAGTTCATCAACGGGTAACAGGCTGGCTCTGAAGTAAGTTGATTAAAGCCTAGATTCAGATCGGAAACACGTGTCTGGTGAATTGATGGTTCCATCACCCTGGCATTGCTGAGGGTCACCCCAGGCTGCAAGGGTGGCTTGTAGGGGACAAGGGATATCCCCTAAGGTCTTGGCAGGTGACAAGAGTGCAGAGGCCAGAGACCGCAGCAGAGGCATAGTACAACAAGGCTCATAGTGGCAACCAATCTGTGATAGAGTGGCGAATCAGCCTCCAGAAGATGCTCTTCTCGACAGGACCAGTGTGACCCACCAGCACAGCCTCCAAAAAGATATCCTGCATCGTGGTTATCTGCTGGCTCTGAAGAGGGATGACGAACCTCATGAGAAAGACCTGGAGGAGCGATAATGTCCTCGGATGAAAAAGACATGCAGGAGGGAGTTGAGCAAGAGGTTGCTGAGGATCCAGAGGGTGGAGGCCAGCAGAGGGCAAGGGTCTGCATAGCAGGAAGCTAGGGGTTTTCTCTTCACCTCCCACTTCATTTAAAATTATGAAGGGAATAGATAGGATAGATGGGGGCAGGTTGTTTCCACTGGTGGGTGAAAGCAGAACTAGAGGGCATAGCCTCAAAATAAGGGGAAGTAGATTTAGGACTGAGTTTAGGAGGAACTTCTTCACCCAAAGGGTTGTGAATCTATGGAATTCCTTGCCCAGTGAAGCAGTTGAGGCTCCTTCATTAAACGTTTTTAAGGTAAAGATAGATAGTTTTTTGAAGAATAAAGGGATTAAGGGTTATGGTGTTCGGGCCGGAAAGTGGAGCTGAGTCCACAAAAGATCAGCCATGATCTCATTGAATGGCGGAGCAGGCTCGAGAGGCCAGGTGGCCTACTCCTGCTCCTAGTTCTTATGTTCTTGTGTTCATGGAGTAGCACCAACATGTTGTCTGGCAACGCAACGCACTCCCACGAGGATGTGGTAATCCCTCTGCGATCAGATATCTTAGTCATCAGGGTCTGGAGCTGGGGAGACCTTGAGTGCCTGCTGCCCAGTCAATGCAGGAGGGTGATGCTCCTCAGCTACTGTTTATGTCTGGCTCTTTTTGTCTGCTGCCAGGTCATGTCTGAGTGAGGTTCTGCAGTACATTCCTTTGTCCCTTAGCTCTAGAGGGGGATTCGGAACGAGGGTCTAAGGAGCACTGAATCATTCCTGAGTCCTATCTTTGCCACTGGGATAAGGGTTAAAGAATGTGAGGTGTTATGGGGATGAAGAACAATAATATTTCATTCGGTGACATGGGCAAACATTACAGTGACAATGATCCCCAACTACCTGTGCCTAACTTCACCCGTGCCCATGCTGTGCCCCTATAATTCCTTGCAGTTGTGAACCCTTTCAACATGTCTGGGTGTGTTCCCAGGGTGCACATCAAAGGTAGCGGCAGAGGTGACCTGCTGTCTTCCACGCCCTGTTGCCTGAGATGCCCTTGGCGGGCGTCCTCTGGAGGATCTGGCCCTAGAGGCCATCTGTCGGGTGGCACTAGTATTGCCACGTCACCCAGTTCTCCACGCTGTGCCTGAGTTGCGCCGATCTCAGGAAGGGGATAAAGATTGGCTGGTCATTCCCAGGGTCTCCTGGGTGGAAGACCCCGGGATGTCTCCAGCGGATCCTCCTCCCTCCAGGTGCTTCTGGGCCCCTGGGTTCCTCCAGAGGACAGAGGGACGGCTGGAGCGAGTTCCCGAAGCCTCAATGTCAATTGGTGCTATCAGTCCTGGAGGACCCCCATTATCTGCACCATGCAGTTGAACCTGTTAGCCATGGTCCTCAGGGACTGCGCCATTCTTCGGAGTTCTCCCCTCATGGATCTGACCTATCGCCCCAGGGTTTTGTCTGTGAACGCCACCCTGTTGAAGCCTGGGTGCCACGCATCGCCGGCAACATCTCCTGCCACAGAGGCTTGCGATTCTTCCATTCAGCCTTATAGTCACAGGAGTGTAACTGACAGCCTCTCCTGGAATTCCGGGCTCTGTTTTTGCACCTCCAGCAGCTGAGGGATGAACATGTCCAGAGGCACGGCACTTGGCTGGGACACGGTTGAGTCCTGGGATCCAGCAGATCCTCTGACTGTCCAATCCCTGGGACATTCATGCCTCCACCTGATGTGCATCTGAAGCAGTGTGGTGCTCACCAGATAGTGACCCAGAGCCTGCCTGCTAAAATCACCCTCCAAGGTGAGTGTCTGTGATGCTGGATGCTGCAGGTGATAGCTGTGACACTTCATCTGTGTCCCCCTTCGAGATCTCCTCGGAGGTGGTGTTGAGGGTGCAGAGCTGGTAGATGGGCCAGGCTCTTCAGTTGATGTTCCTGAAGGGCAAGGGACATAGTTTTAATACATGGTTTGGTCAAGGGTTTGGTCTACACAGAACTCACTTGAGGCTGGTCATCTGGTTGAAGGTGCAGTGTCTTATTTGTCTTGTCTCACTTATCTGTCTGGGCCCACTTCGCTCTCAGCACAAGCCCACTTTTGCTCTACCCTAGCAAGCTCCATGGCTCTCTTCTTGTATGGAGTCAGCATCCTCAGCTCGGGCATCCCACCACCCATTTCCTCTCGCTCGCAGCGGTTGTGGACAAGCAGGCACTCAAAGGGGGAATAATGTGAGCTGGGCGCTGGGTCAGAGGTGGTTGACACCTGGCATGTGTGGGCGCTGCGCTTAATCAGAGAGGGGTTTTGATGAGGAGTAACAGAGGGGTTTGAGAATGCTGATAGGAAGTCCACCTCTCCTCCACGGCGTCCAGTAAATGGAGGATGGCCCCCTCCATAAATGTAGGAGCGAATTTCCTCGCTGTCATCCTCCTAGTTTGAATGAGAGAAAGTGCTGTGAAGCCATTTAAATGCAGCGGCCTTTTCATCGAAATGCTCAGGTAACCCCAAGACAGACAAATCAGGAGCTGGATTCTCCAATAATGGGGCTATGTCCACCTGCCAGTGTAAAAACGCTGGCAATTCACTCTGGACTTTTCTTAAGAAAGTTCTGAATGATTCTCCCACCTGCAGGGGGCTGGCAGGGTCCCGGGGTGGTTCTCGCAGCTCTGGCTGCAGATACGGGGTCCCACTCTTGCGGTTGGGACTCCGTGCATGCACACGCCGGCGGCCGCCCTGTGCGACATGGTGGACTCGCACCGTGGACCGTGATGGAAGAAGTATGTTTCCCTCCCCCCCCACCCCCTCGCCCCCGAGATCACGCATGTCCTTGGATCGGTGCAGCCCAATCGCTTGCCTGAGCGTCCATGAGGCCCCCCTGCTGAACGTACACCCCCACCCCCCAGGAGGGTGGCCATGGACTGAGTCCGCAGCCGCCACCCGACGTTCCTGACCTAGGTGGTTAGAACCACGCCGTCGGGAACTCAGCCAGCTGCGCGCGGAGAATCACGGGGAAGGTCCTCTCTCAATGGCCCCCACCCCACGCTGCGTAGTTCGCGCACGATTCGCGAGCGATTCGCCGGGGATCGCTTGCCTGACCGTCCGTGAGCCCCCCCACCGCCCCCCCCGGTGAACGGTTCCCACCTCCCCCCCCCCCCCCCCCCCCCCCCCCCACCAGGGCGGCCACAGACTGACTCCGCAGCCGCCACCCAACATTTCCGACAGCTGCTAGGTGGCTAGAACCACATCAGCGGGAACGTGGCCAGTTGCGTGCGGAGAATCGCGAGGAGGGCTCTGTCAATTATCCCCTACCCGCGCCAAGTTGTTTAGCGTGCGATTCTCGAACGATTCTCCGGGGACCGCTTGCCTGGAGACCGGAGAATCGCGGTAGAGGCGCCAGTCCGAATTTCCGGTTTGACGTCCATTCTCCGCTCCCGCGCCAAACGCGATTTTGATGCGGAGAATCCAGCCCCAGTTTTTATTTTCACATAGGGATAAAAAACGTTGTCCAAAGTGCCTGAAAATTGCAGTCAGGGTCATGGCACAGGGACTGACAGAAATTGCAGTCTGGGTCATGCCACAGGGACTGACAGAAATTGCAGTCTGGGTCATGGCACAGGGACTGACAGAAATTGCAGTCTGGGTCATGTCACAGGGACTGACAGAAATTGCAGTCTGGGTCATGTCACAGGGACTGACAGAAATCGCAGTCTGGGTCATGTCACAGGGACTGACAGAAATTGCAGTCTGGGTCATGGCACAAACCGACAGAAATCGCAGTCTGGGTCATGTCACAGGACTGACAGAAATTGCAGTCTGGGTCATGCCACAGGACTGACAGAAATTGCAGTCTGGGTCATGTCACAGGGACTGACAGAAATTGCAGTCTGGGTCATGTCACAGGGACTGACAGAAATCGCAGTCTGGGTCATGGCACAGGGACTGACAGAAATCGCAGTCTGGGTCATGCCACAGGGACTGACAGAAATTGCAGCCTGGGTCATGCCACAGGACTGACAGAAATTGCAGTCTGGGTCATGTCACAGGGACTGACAGAAATTGCAGCCTGGGTCATGTCCCAGAGACCGACAGAAATTGCAGTCTGGGTCATGTCACAAACTGACATAAATCGCAGTCTGGGTCATGTCACAAACTGACAGAAATTGCAGCCTGGGTCATGTCACAGGGACTGACAGAAATTGCAGTCTGGGTCATGCCACAAACTGACATAAATCGCAGTCTGGGTCATGTCACAGGGACTGACAGAAATCGCAGTCTGGGTCATGTCACAAACCGACAGAAATCGCAGTCTGGGTCATGGCACAGGGACTGACAGAAATTGCAGTCTGGGTCATGTCACAGGGACTGACAGAAATTGCAGTCTGGGTCATGGCACAAACCGACAGAAATTGCAGTCTGGGTCATGCCACAAACTGACATAAATCGCAGTCTGGGTCATGTCACAAACTGACAGAAATTGCAGTCTGGGTCATGCCACAAACTGACAGAAATTGCAGTCTGGGTCATGTCACAGGGACTGACAGAAATCGCAGTCTGGGTCATGCCACAGGGACTGACAGAAATCGCAGCCTGGGTCATGTCACAAACTGACAGAAATTGCAGCCTGGGTCATGTCACAGGGACTGACAGAAATCGCAGTCTGGGTCATGTCACAGGGACTGACAGAAATCGCAGTCTGGGTCATGCCACAAACTGACAGAAATTGCAGTCTGGGTCATGTCCCAGAGACCGACAGAAATTGCAGTGTGGGTCATGTCACAGGGACTGACAGAAATTGCAGTCTGGGTCATGTCACAAACTGACAGAAATTGCAGTCTGGGTCATGTCACAAACTGACAGAAATTGCAGTGTGGGTCATGTCACAGGGACTGACAGAAATCGCAGTCTGGGTCATGTCACAAACCGACAGAAATCGCAGTCTGGGTCATGCCACAAACTGACAGAAATTGCAGTCTGGGTCATGTCACAGGGACTGACAGAAATTGCAGTGTGGGTCATGTCACAAACCGACAGAAATCGCAGTCTGGGTCATGTCACAGGGACTGACAGAAATCGCAGTCTGGGTCATGCCACAAACTGACAGAAATTGCAGTCTGGGTCATGTCACAGGGACTGACAGAAATTGCAGCCTGGGTCATGCCACAAACTGACAGAAATCGCAGTCTGGGTCATGTCCCAGAGACCGACAGAAATTGCAGCCTGGGTCATGTCACAGGGACTGACAGAAATTGCAGCCTGGGTCATGCCACAAACTGACAGAAATTGCAGTCTGGGTCATGTCACAAACCGACAGAAATTGCAGTGTGGGTCATGCCACAAACTGACAGAAATCGCAGTCTGGGTCATGTCACAGGGACTGACAGAAATTGCAGCCTGGGTCATGCCACAAACTGACAGAAATCGCAGTCTGGGTCATGTCCCAGAGACCGACAGAAATTGCAGCCTGGGTCATGCCACAAACTGACAGAAATTGCAGCCTGGGTCATGCCACAAACCGACAGAAATTGCAGCCTGGGTCATGTCACAGGGACTGACAGAAATTGCAGCCTGGGTCATGCCACAAACTGACAGAAATTGCAGTGTGGGTCATGTCACAAACTGACAGAAATCGCAGTCTGGGTCATGTCACAGGGACTGACAGAAATTGCAGCCTGGGTCATGCCACAAACTGACAGAAATTGCAGTCTGGGTCATGTCACAAACCGACAGAAATTGCAGTGTGGGTCATGTCACAGGGACTGACAGAAATTGCAGTCTGGGTCATGTCCCAGAGACCGACAGAAATTGCAGCCTGGGTCATGTCACAGGGACTGACAGAAATTGCAGTGTGGGTCATGTCACAGGGACTGACAGAAATTGCAGTCTGGGTCATGCCACAGGGACTGACAGAAATTGCAGTGTGGGTCATGTCACAGGGACTGACAGAAATCGCAGTCTGGGTCATGCCACAGGGACTGACAGAAATTGCAGTCTGGGTCATGTCACAGGGACTGACAGAAATTGCAGTCTGGGTCATGCCACAGGGACTGACAGAAATTGCAGTCTGGGTCATGCCACAGGGACTGACAGAAATCGCAGTCTGGGTCATGCCACAGGGACTGACAGAAATTGCAGTCTGGGTCATGTCACAAACCGACAGAAATCGCAGTCTGGGTCATGTCACAGGGACTGACAGAAATTGCAGCCTGGGTCATGTCACAAACCGACAGAAATCGCAGTCTGGGTCATGTCACAAACAGACAGAAATTGCAGTCTGGGTCATGTCACAGGGACTGACAGAAATTGCAGTCTGGGTCATGTCACAAACTGACAGAAATTGCAGTCTGGGTCATGTCACAGGGACTGACAGAAATCGCAGTCTGGGTCATGTCACAGGGACTGACAGAAATCGCAGTCTGGGTCATGCCACAGGGACTGACAGAAATCGCAGTCTGGGTCATGTCACAGGGACTGACAGAAATCGCACTGATTTTCTCACCAAAAATGACCCGTTGTCATTTTTTCAAAAATTCCGTCCATAGGGTTTTACAGCACAGAAAGAAGCCTTTCGGCCTATCATGTCTATGCTAGCCATCAAGCACCTATATATTCCAAGGAGAACAACCCAGATTCTCCAATCTATATCTGTAAGTAAAGTTCCCCACCCCTGAAACCATTGTTGTGAATCTTTTCTGCACTTTTTCTAATGCCTTCACATCTTTCCTAATATGTGATGCCCAGAATTAGACACAATACTCCGGTTGAGGCCAAACCAGTGTTTTGTACAAGTTTAACATTACTTTCTTGTTCTCGTACTCTGTCCCTATTGATGAAGTCCAGGATGCAGTATACTTTGCTAATTAATCTCACAACCTGTCTTGCCAACTTCAGCGATTAATCCCAGGGCCCTCTGCTCCTGCACACGCTTTAGAATTGTATTATATATTTAGTTTCATTTCTCTGTATCCTTTCTACCGAAATTAATAATGAATTCAGAAGAAACTTCTTTATCCAAAGACTGTTTACTGTGGAACTTGCAACCAGGGAGTGGTTGAAGTGAACAATGTGATGCATTAAAGGGGAAGCTAGACAAGCAAATGGGATATGCACATCACTGGCTAGGCCAGCATTTATTGCCCATTCAAATTGCCCTTGAGAAGTGGTGCCTTCTTGAACAACTGATGTCCATGCAGTGTATGTACATTCACAGTGCTGTTACGGAGGGAGTTCAGGATTTTGACCTAGCGACAGTGAAGAAACGGCAATAGAACATAGAACATAGAACAGTACAGCACAGAACAGGCCCTTCGGCCCTCGATGTTGTGCCGAGCAATGATCACCCTACTCAAACCCACGTATACACCCTATACCCGTAACCCAACAACCCCCCCCCCCCTTTAATCTTAATTTTTAGGACACTACGGGCAATTTAGCATGGCCAATCCACCTACCCCGCACATCTTTGGACTCTGGGAGGAAACCGGAGCACCCGGAGGAAACCCACGCACACACAGGGAGGATGTGCAGACTCCGCACAGACAGTGACCCAGCCGGGAATCGAACCTGGGACCCTGGAGCTGTGAAGCATTTATGCTAACCACCAAGCTACCATGCTGCCCATATATTTCCAAGATGGTGTGTGACTTGGATGGGAACTTCGAGGAGGTGGTTTCCCATGCATCTGTTGCCCTTGTCCTTCTAGATGGTAGTGGTTGTGGATTTGGAAGGTGTTATCGAATAAGACTTGAAAGTTGATGCTATGCATCTTGTAGATGGTGTTGGTGTGCCAGTGGTGGAGGGAGTGCCAATCAAATGGGCTGCTTTGTCTGGATGGTGTTGAGCTTCTTGAGTGTTTTTGGAGTTGCATAGATCCAGGCAAGTGGAGATTATCCATCAAACTCCTTATTTGTGACTTGTAGATAGTAGACAGGCCTAAGGGGAGTCAGGAGGTGAGCTACTCACCACAGAATTCCTAGCCTTTGACCTGCTCTTGTAGCCACAGTATTATTGTCGCTAGCGCAGTTCAGTTTCTGGTCAATGGTAACCCCCAGGATGTTGATAGTGGGGATTCAGTGATGGCAATGCCATTGAATGTCAAGGGGAGATGGTTAGATTCTCCCTTGTTGCAGGTGAAAATTGCCTGCCACTTGTGTAGCGTGAATATTATTTGCCACTTGTCAACCTGAGGCTGAATATTGTTCAGTTCTTGGCTGCATTTGGACGTGGATTGATTCAGTATCTGAAGAGTCACGAATGGCGCTGAATATTGTTCAATCGTGTGTGGACATCCCCAATTCTCACCTTATCATTAAATCCCTACAGTGCAGAAGGAATCCATTCAGCCTATCGAGTCTACACCGGCCCCTGGAAAGAGCTCCCCACTTAAGCCCACGCCTCCACCCATCCCCGTAACCCAGTAACCTCACCTAACCTTTTGGATACTAAGTGGCAATTTAGCATGGTCAATCCACCTAACCTGCACATCTTTGGACTGTGGGAGGAACCCGGAGCATCCGGAGGAAACCCACGAAGACATGGGAAAAAAGTACAAAGTCCACGCAGACAGTCATCCGAGGCCGAAACTGAACCCGGGTCCCTGGAGCTGCAAGGTAGCTGTACCCCCGATGGAAGGAAGGTAATTGATGAAGTAGCTGAAGATGGTTGGGCCTCTAGGACACTACCATGAGGAACTTCTGCAGTGATATCTCAGGACTGAGATGATTGACCCCCACCACCACAACCATCTTCCTTTGTGCTATGTATGACTAACAGACATAGTGTTTCGTCCCTTGATTCCTGCTGATTTCAGTTTTAAGGAAGGATTGGAGGGGATTCGAGTGGAGGGTACACGGCATGGACTGACTGGGTTAATGGCCTCTTTCTATGCCGTATATCCAATGTGATTACTGCGCCCTGTCCAATCTGTGGTTGATTATTTTCAGCAGGTTTTATCAGTTAGAGGTCACGGAGTTTTTCAACATTGGATGAGGCCATTTGGCCTGTTGTGTTTTTGCCAGCCCTTTTAGCAGAGCTGTCCAGTAAATTACACTATCCTGTTCTTTATCCATAACCATGTAAATGTTTCCTTTTTCTAAGAATTTATCCAATTCCTTTTTTAAAAGTCATTATCGAATCAGCTTTCACCATCCTTTGGTCAGTTCATCCTTGATCACAGCTCATTCCAGGTTTTCTTTCCCTCAGCTCTGCTCTCAATTTTTAGATCAATTATCTTCAATTTTCATCCACTAATTACCAAATCTGCCGCGGGTAGAAACTGTTTCCTCCTGTCTGCTGTCTCAGAATCTTCAGAATTAACTATCCTCCTCTGACAGAACACATCCCAGCTTCCCCAAAACTGGAATCCCTCATGTCAGGGGTGTTTGTGACAAAACGTGCTCTGCAGTCTCTCAAAGGCCTTGCCATCTTTTCTTAATTGTCGGTGCCCAGATTTTGGCCCAATATTCCAACGGAGGGTCGAATTGGTGAATCAGGAATGTAAGTTGTTGTTGTTGAGACCCTCGGGTCAATTGGAGGGCATGCTAGTTTTTCTTAAATGAGATTTAAGAAAATGTAAGTGTGTGAACACTTGAATTATGGTGGACATCATGGACATGTTATTGGCGCAAATCTTTGACAGATATACAGGACCGTAAAGCCTACTTTCTCACAAGAGCACATCCGATTTTACAGATAACTAACCATAGCTTCAGTGCTGGATTTAAGAGTAATTATTTTGCACTTCTACATTTATACAAAAATTAATGTGAGATTCAATTTAGAATATCAGTGTTCATTGAGAAACTATTGCTTCTAAATGACTGCGCGGAATTGTGTTTATTTGAGATTACTCTGGATTGGAAAATAAATGACTATTTTGAACCATTAGAAATCTGGTCTGCATTTTTTATATTAAATTATGTGATACCATTGATTAACAGAAATCCTTGGGCTGCTTCAATTGGAAAAGCTACTTCTGCCTTAGACATGTGTAACTAGATGTGTTACCTGCATGGGAGGGAGGCAGCCTGGGGGGGTGAAATTACACAGGCAATATTTATAAGACACTGGCCTGTTAACCTACATATTAAAGCACTAGCCCTAGTCCATAATGTGCTTGGTCACAACAAACTACCTATTTCACAACATTTGGAACTTTAGTTGATTAAACTCCGCAGTTGGAAATCTGGCATCTGACAATAATGCTTGCATCAATGGTGCATTCACTACACTCATTTCCCTGGAGAGTCTGTGAGATTGCAAGCTAGGCTGGATAATGACGACCGGAAAGATCGCCCTTCAATTAGAGCTTAAAATAGCTGGAGTGCCGGTCTCACCTCTGGAGAAATGTGTCCAGCACCATCATCATGCGGTGTTGTGGATCCCGGTATGGTGGAACCCGGTGCCAATGCCCCGCTGTGCCAGCTTCTGGCGACTGGATTGCACTGCTTCCATGGCCCTACGGTTCTTGTACTGCACCATGCCCAGGGTGATGAGGGCATTCCAGCCCGCGTCCTGGGGGCACCGAAAGTCCAGCTCCCTCTTGTCCGCCATCACCACCGTGAAGTACATGTGCTTGCCCTTCCTCTCCACGCTGTCCACCGTCTTCATGTCTCCAAAGTGGAGCTCTTTGCCGCTGCAGCTGTGCTTGGCCCCAGGCGGTGTGTCCTGGTGCAGATACTGCTCCAGGTACTGCTTGGGACGGAGGAGAATGAGACCTTCCCCGGTCAGAACGCAGTGTTTCTTCTTCCAGAGCTGGAGCAGACCTTCGCTCCTCTTCTCCAACACTCCTTCTTTCATTACCTCCCCACTCCCCTCCAACATCCTGACCATTTAGTCACAGAAAAGTAACTGGCAGGATTAAGGTTTTTTTTTAAGGCAATCTCAGTCCTGGTTGCAACGTGCCTCTCTCGTCTTCCTTTTTGTTATTTGCCAGAAGCTGCAGCGGGATCGCTCTCTTCGCAATGATTCCAGAGATTGTTGCAGACACTCTGCCTCCACCATGTGTCGACAGGAGGAAATGCGGCAGGAAACCCCGTCAGCCAGCGTGCAAATCAAAGCTGAAGCGAATGAGTGGGAGTTCTGAAGCCCCCCGGCCCCCATAGAATGGTTACAGCGCTGGAGGCCATTCGGCCAACCGTGTCTATGATGGCTCTCTGACTGAATAATTCGCCCAGTGCCATTCCCTCTCTCCCTGTAACCCGGACATTTTTTTTTTCCTTTTTCAGATATTGGTCCAATCCCTTCTTGAATGCCCATTTGAACCTGCCTCCACCACACCCTCATAGATGTTTACAGCATGGAAACAGGCCCTTCGGCCCAGCTTGTCCATGCCACCCAGTTCTATCGCTATGCTAGTCCCACTTGCCTGCATTTGGCCCGTATCCCCACTGGCTGTGTGAAAAAGTCTCTCCTCTGGTTCTTGATCCTTCCATCGACAGTTTTGCCCGCTCCACTCCGTCCAGACTCCTCATGATTTTGAACATCTCTATCAAATCTCCTCTCAACCTTCTCTTCCCCAAGGAGAAGAGTCCCAGCTGCTCTAATCTATCCGCCTGACTGAAGTTCCTCTTCCCGAGGACCATTCTCTAATGCCGTCACCTCCTTAATAAAATGTGGTGCCCAGAATTGGACGCAATACTCCAGCTGAGGCTGAGGCAATGTTTTATACCAGGTTAACAATTATTTTGTACTCCATGTCCCTATTGATCACAGAGTAGGAGCTCGAAGGTAGTAATCTCTGGATCACGCGCGTCACATACTAGCTAGGGTAGAAATAGGAAGACAGGGGGGGATTAGTGCGTGGCTTGAAGAATGGTGCAGGAGGGCGGGCTTCAGGTTCTTGGCACATTGGGACCAGTTCTGGGACAGAAGGCACCTATTCCAGAGGGACGGGTTGCCACTCAATAGGACTGGGACCAATGTCCACTAGTGTGGTTTGGGGGGGGGGGGGGGGGGGGGGGGGTTGAAATTTGCATGGAGACAGGCAGTAGCTTATAGAAGTAGTGAAGAGAAATAAGGTGCATAAGGTTAGAATACTAGGCAGTGAATAGTTCCATATTAGCTAAGTGCAGAGTAAGGGGAGTTAATAAGTTATTAGGTTGGTTCATAGTACAGGAGAAAATAATAAAATCAAAATCAGGATTATAGAGCATGTATGTGAATGCATGGAGTGTGGTAAATAAGGTTGGTAAGTTGCAGGTGCAATTAGCCATGCAGAAATATGATGTTATGGTGATAACAGAGACCTGGCTCAAAGAAAAGCAGGGACTGGGTGTTCAATATTCTTGGACACAAGGTGTTCAGTAAAGGTAGGAAAGGAAGAAAAGGGGGAAGGGTGACAGCATAGATTTCGGAGAACATTGCAATGCTGGAGAGGAAGGATGTCACAGAGGGATCAAGAACACATTTTACTTGGCTACAGCTAAAGAATACAAAAGGCACCATTACACTCCTTGGAGCTGTGGATAAGCCACCAACTAGCGGACGGGGTGTAGAGAAACAAATTTGCAAGGAAATTACAGAGAGGTTCAAGAATTGTAGAGTAATTCTAATGGGGGAACTTTAATTACCCAAATATGAACTGGGTAAGTAGTGCAAAGGGCAGAGAGGGGAAATAGTTCCTAGACTGTATTCAGGAGCATTTTCTACAGCAGTATGTTTTTAGTCCAATAAGAAAGGAGGCACTGTGAGAGCTGGTTCTTGGGAATGAGGTGGACCAAGTGTCAATAAGTGAGCATTTAGGAGGCAATGATCATTGTATCATAAGGTTTAGGCTGTGGAAAAGGACAAAAAATAATCCAGATTAAGAATAATTAACTGGGGAAAGCCAACTTGGATCTGGCCCAGATATACTGGAAGCAAAGGCTGGCAGGCAAAATTGTATGGTAAAGTCCTGCTATTCTTGGGAGTTAAAAGTGCAAAATTGTGAAGACAAACATACTTTGCAATGGAGGTCAATTAGATAGGATCCATCCATCCTATAATTTTACATGTATAAAGGATCAAAGGCAACAAGAACAATGTTTAATAAATGAATAAGAAACTTATATGAGAAATTGTTTAATACAGCAATAAAACAAGAACAATGTAAAATGTGTTACACTTACAGTACTGTACTTTACTTTGGTGTGGAGGAGGGGGGGGGGGGGGAGTAGGATGACTTGGCTGCTGGAGATGTTGATGTGCATTTAAAAAAACAATGGCCAGAATTTTCAGGATGGCAAGGGCATGGCCACATTCCTACCGACTCCAGCAGGCCCAATGTATTCCATGCTTAAGTGAGCATTGATTGGCAGAAAACAGGACTTCTGCCCATCACTGGCTCTATGTGTCTGTAATAATTCTTTCGGGTCACTCTGACTCTGCTCCAGAAGATAACTCAGTAATTTATCCAAGTTTCCTATTACTTCTGCATTATCCAATCTAATAATAAGAATATTTATTAATAATAATCTTTATTAGTGTCACAGGTAGGTTTACATTAACACTGCAATGAAGTTACTGTGAAAATCCCCTAGTTGCCACACTCCAGCGCCTGTTCGGGTACAACAGAGAGAATTCGGAATGTCCGATTCACCTAACAAGTACATCTTTCGGGACTTTTGGGAGGAAACCGGAGCACTCGGAGGAAACCCATGCAGAAATGGGGAGAACGTGCAGACTCTGCACAGACAGTGACCCAAGCTGGGAATCAAACCCGGATCCCTGGCGCTATGAAGCAACAGTGCTAACCACCTTGCTATGTGGGTGTCAAGGAATATTTAAGGATTTATCTGTTATCCCTTCTCCCTAAGTTATAACTGTTATAACTACTAACACCTCCTCCTCCTATCCTTCCCTATCAATATACCTATTGACCATATTAACATAACTGACACACTCTCTCAATGTTCCTTATCAAATAATTCATCTCACTCAATTTCCTCTCAGTTTAATAAGGCTCACTAAATCTTGCTTTTAATGGTTCACCTACCACTGTTATCAGTAGGGGGATTGAGTTTCGGAGCCACAAGGTCATGCTGCAGCTGTACAAAACTCTGGTGCGGCCGCACCTGGAGTACTGCGTGCAGTTCTGGTCACCACATTATAGGAAGGATGTGGAAGCTTTGGAAAGGGTTCAGAAGAGATTTACTAGGATGTTTCCTGGTATGGAGGGAAGGTCTTACGAGGAATTGCTCAGGGACTTGAGGTTGTTTTTGTTAGAGAGGAGAAGGCTGAGAGGTGACTTAATAGAGACATATAAGATAGTCAGAGGGTTAGATAGGGTGGACAGTGAGAGTCTTTTTCCTCGGATGGTGATGACCAACACAAGGGGACATAGCTTTAAATTGAGGGGTGGTAGATATAGGACAGATGTCAGAGGCAGTTTCTTTACTCAGAGAGTAGTAGGGGTGTGGAATGCCCTGCCTGCAACAGTAGTAGACTCGCCAAATTTAAGGGCATTTAAGTGGTCACTGGGTAGACATATGGATGAAAATAGAATAGTGTAGGTCAGATAGGCTTAAGATGGGTTCACGGGTCGGCGCAACATCGAGGGCTGAAGGGCCCGTACTGCGCTGTAATGTTCTATGTTCTATGTAATATTTTTTCCCATTAACAAAACTACGAGTTTTTGATTTCATATCTGCCTCTTATTTCATCGCATGTTGTGACAATTTTAAATGCTTACCAGCCAACTCACCAGTCCGATTTAATCTCTTTCTAAAGTTTGACACAGTAAGGAGTCTTACAACACCAGGTTAAAGTCCAACAGGTTTGTTTCAAACACTAGCTTTCGGAGCACTGCTCCTTCCTCAGGTGAATGAAGAGGTATGTTCCAGACAATTCAAAGATGCCAGACAATGCTTAGAATGCGAGCATTAGCAGATAATTAAGTCTTTACAGATCCAGAGATAGCGGCAATCCCAGGTTAAAGAGGTGTGAATTGTCTCAAGCCAGGACAGTTGGTAGGATTTTGCAAGTCCAGGCCAGATGGTGGGGGGTGAATGTAATGCGACATGAATCCCAGGTCCCAGTTGACGCCGCACTCATGCGTGCGGAACTTAGCTATAAGTTTCTGCTCGGCGATTCTGCATTGTTGCGTGTCCTGAAGGCTGCCTTGGAGAACGCTTACCCGGGGATCAGAGGCTGAATGCCCTTGACTGCTGAAGTGTTCCCCGACTGGAAGGGAACATTCCTGCCTGATGATTGTTTTGCGATGTCCGTTCATTCGTTGTTGCAGCGCCGGCATCTCCATATTAAAGTTTGACAGATAATCTAAAAACATAGCCTCAGAATTCTGACTCACCAATTTCTCCTTAATCAATTTAAGTGGTCCTCTTACCTCATGACCAAAAATCTATTCGAACAGACTCAATTTAGTTGATTCATTAGTTGCATCCTTAATTGTAAATAGTACTAGTGGAATCCCTTTATCCCAATCCTCTTGATAATCCTGACTTTCCCCTCAACATGGACTTTAAAGTTTGGTGACACTTTTCTAACAATCCCTATGATTCTGGATGATACACGGTTGATTTGAATTGCTTTACCCCTAAGCTATCCATAACCTCCCTAAATAACCTCAACATAAAATGTGATCTTTGATCTGATTGGATTTCTTTTGGTGGTCCTTATCTGGTAAAACATTAATAATTACCACACTTTTGCGATACCAAAATCATCGCTCTCACAGTCATACCATCTGTATGCACCTTCAGGTGACAAAAAGGTTGATAGGTTGGGCAAAAAGCGGCAATAATAATTGAATATCCCGAGAAAAGACTTCAACTCTGATGCATTCTTTGGTTCTGAAACCTCTTTGATTGCCTTTATCTTATCTTCAAGTGGCGTAACCCCTTTGCATCTACTCTGAAACCTAAATACACAACTTCATCAACCTAAAACAGCATTTTTCCTACTTTAATCAAATACTAGCTTCTTTAAACCTCTTAAGAACTTCTTCCAAATTCGCTTTGTGCTCCTCTGATGTTCTTCAGAATTCCCTGCAATAGGCTGTCCAACGGCACTGGAATATCACAGGCTGATGAGATACTGAAGGCAATCATGTATATTGGAACAAGACTATATGGGTATTTATAGTAACAAATTCTCTTGACTCTTCCAGTTCAAGCTGCTGGTATACATGGCTTAAATCTAACTTTGTGTATTAAGACCTTCTATTCTAGGAATAGGATCTTTTCCTACTTTAGTCACCCTGTTCACCGTCATCTTATAATCACCACAGATTCAGACTGTGTGGTCCAGCTTCAACACTGGTACAATGGATGCAGCCCATTCTGAGAACTGTAGTGGAGTAATCACCCCCAAGTCCTCCAGATGCTTCAAATCCATCTCCACTTTCTGGTGTCAAGCTTAAGGCACTGGTCTGGCATGAAAAAATGTAGGTGTTGCTTCAGGCTCTACATAGATCTTTGCCTTCACACCTTTGATGCATCCTAACTCTCTCTGGAAGACCTTGTGGTATTTCTGTAGAAGATCCTGGCAAACCCCGTCGGTGATACTGAATATTTCTAACCAATTCAATTTGATTTTCTTCAGACAATCATGCCCCATGGGGCTTGGCCTCTTTCCCTTTAGAATGATTAATGGTAACTGGGCATGCTGTTGATATGATACTGCCATGGATGCCGCCTCCAGGCTGCAACCCTCCCTGCAGTTACTTAAATATCTACTCACCAACTACTATGGCAGCCGCCCCTGTATTGACCTCCATTTTGAGTGGATGGCCATTGATGATGAGAGTGATCTCAATGGAGGGTGTTTTGCTTAATCTCACCATATTAAGATGGTTTACTACTAATATGTCTTCAGGGTCTTCCTCAAGCTTGTTAACTGGAGTGGCCGTCATTTTCTTTAGGAACTTGAATTAGTCTGTCTGCCTCTGCACGTAGCTTGCAAATGGCCTCTCTTGTTACATCTGAAACAGTTGAATTATTTATACCAGTATCTGTCCTGAGTGCTCTCCCCCACAATGGTAACAAACCTCTAAGCTTTGTGACTGTCTGTCGCTTTCCTTCTTTTCAGACTCTGCTTCTCCCTCACTTTAGAAACCTCTAGTGCCTGCCGCTTCCCATCATAATTGGTTTGTCTCGGTTTGCACATTTTGCTATTCGAAAGCGCTTTGCTCAACGCTTTCAGCCATTGAGCCAACTCAATCACCTTGTCCAAGAACAACTTGGTTTCTGCCAGCAACTTCTTCTGAATATTTAGGTTATTGATCCCACAGACCAACCTGGCACGCAGCATGTCGCTGAAAGAACCACTGAATTCACAATGTTCAAACATATGTCAAAGTCTGGCCACGAAAACAGATATTGTTTCACAAGGGCCTCTGATGGCTGTATCAAACTTCTATCTCTGCATAATGACGGACAATCAGGGGTTATAATGGTCCCTCACTAACTGCACCAATTGATTAAAGGACTTGGGAGTCTGGAGCCTCCGTAAATGTTAAACGTTGCATGAGGTTGTATGTTTGTGGGCCACAAACATTAAGTAATAGTATTACTTTTTGTTTTCCTTAGCCGTTATTATATTGGCAGCAAGAAAGTATTGAAGCCTTTCGACATATTGGCCCCAATCTTCGATTGCCTGATCAAATTGATCAATTTTTCCAAGCAGTGGCATTGCTATTCAACTGCAGATTGTCTTTTACCTTTTAGGATTCTGAGAGACTCTGCCCCTCCACCGGACAAATGTTCGACAGTTTCCTTTGGCTGGCATGTTTCACTCTTGTCGTCGATGTTATATTGCGAGGTGATCGACAAGGCAGTGCTGAAACACAAAAGAGGTTTATTGAACTAAGACAAACTATATACACTAGACAGTACAACTAATAGACAACTAATAGACAGGTCCTGTTCCCACAATTCCCGGGCTAACTCTGACCAATTCCCAATGGCCAAAACCGTACCTAAACTCCTGATAAGCTTACCAACGCTCACTGTGTCCACAGAGGCTCTAGGCATTTGACCGAGTGTGGCATGAAGAAGCTCCTGCAAAACTGGAGTCAATACGAATCAGAGGGAAAACCCTCTGCTGAGTGGAGTCATATCTGACACAAAGGAAGATTGTGGTGGTTGGACCTCAGCTCAAGGCCATCTCTGCAGGAGTTCCTCAGGCCCAACCATCTTCAGCTGCTTCATCAACGACCTTCCTTCCATCATATGGTCAGAAGTGAGGATGTTTACTGATAACTGCATAATGTTTGTGACTTCTCAGATACTGAATAAGTCCAATACCAACTGCAGCAAGACCTGGACAATATCCAGGTTTGGGTTGACAAGT
Organism: Scyliorhinus canicula; assembly: GCF_902713615.1. Classification (NCBI taxonomy): domain Eukaryota; kingdom Metazoa; phylum Chordata; class Chondrichthyes; order Carcharhiniformes; family Scyliorhinidae; genus Scyliorhinus; species Scyliorhinus canicula. Next base: position 48,641,485 of record NC_052165.1, on the reverse strand, counting down.
GGCAAGTAACATTTGTGCCACACAAATGCCAGGCAGTGACCATCTCCAGCAAGATAGAATTTAACCATTGTCCCTTGGCATTCAATTGCAGTACCATCATGAATCCCCCACTGTTAAAATCCTGGGGGTTACCTTCTAAACTCATAACCACTACCATCTGGAAGGAGAAGAGCAGCAGACACCTCGAAACCCCATCACCAGGAGGTCGCCTCTAAATTGCTTGCCATCCTGACTTGGAAATATATCACCGTTCCTTCATTGCCATTGGGTCATTGGAACTCCCTCCTCACCACCACTGTGGTTGTACCTACGCCTCACCACCACCGTCTTAAAGGAAACTAGGAATGAGCAGTAACTATGCTGGTCTAGCCAGCAATGCCCACAGCCCATAAATGATTTTTTTTTAATATAAATATTTTTTATTGGGTTTTTGAACAAAGTATATTTACCGTTATGTACACAAAATAGAATACATATAAGGAAACACGGACAAAAAAAACAAACAACAAAAAAAAGTTATAATAAAATAACTGGTAGGGTATTATGTGCCAGCTCAACATCACCAGCTCTGTAAAATTGGCAATATTGTTTTTAGCACATAAGTAGGCATCTGTTTGTGGGGGAGGGGGAAAACGGGGGGGAGACATATACATTTGGGCGTTAGGGAAACAATTACAGAACAATTACAGAGGGCAATACACAAATAGAACTGGTGTTGGTGTTGTCGCTTGCTTCTCCCGGACGTTTTTCGCTGCCGTTGTCGTCTCGCGATCACCTCCGTTTCAGCCGTTCGCCTCGTCTTTCGCCCAGATTTTCCTTGTTCTCTGCTCCTGTAGATGCCAAGTTTGTTATCATTTTCCATGCCCTCCTTCCGGCTGTCATTCCCTTGCCCCCCCCCCCCCCCCTCCCCACCTCACTAGTTCCCCTCTATTGTTCCCTGTCTCCTCCCTCTTCCCCCTCCTCCCCTTCTGCCCCTTTCCCCTGACCCTCCCCTTCTCCTGTGGTTCGCCTTTCTTTTCTCTTAGGTTTAGCTGCTATCGCCCCGCCCCGGTCTATCCCTCCCTCCCCCGCCTCGGCTACTTTCTCCTGATTTTGGCTACTTGGCTATTCTTCTGCTTGCTCGTTGGCCACAAACAGGTCCCGGAATAATTGGGTGAATGGTTCCTACGTTCTGTGGAAGCCGTTGTCTGACCATCGGATGGCAAATTTGATTTTCTCCATTTGGAGAGATTCTGAGAGGTCGGACAGCCAGTCTGCAGCTTTGGGTGGTGCTGCTGACCGCCAGCTGAACAGGATTCTACGGCAGGCAATCAGGGAGGCAAAGGCAAGGGCATCCGCCCTCCTCCCCAGGAATAGTTCTGGCTGGTCTGATACCCCGAAGCCATAAATGATTTTTTTTAAATTCTAAACTGAATAGCATTGTGAAAGTGTTCAGATACATTAAGAGTACTTTATCCATTGAGGAAAGAGCTTGCTGCATTCTACAGAGTAGAGAGTCCAATCTAGGCATTCAAACGGGAACTAGACTTATTTGAAAAGGAACAATGTGCAGTGTTGTGGGGAGAAGGTGGGAGAATGGGACTGCTTATTCAGAGAGCCAGTCCAGACACGATGGGCAGAATGGGCACCTTCTGTGATGCAACATGTCTGCCTACTATGAAAAACAAAATGTCAGTATCTGGATGGCTATCTGCAAGAGTATCAGAAGTCCAAATGCATTATGGAGGATAAGTAGGACCTTGAAGGACTCTCAGCAGTCTACTGCTGCTGCAACCCAGGCATTGCTGTTAGTCTTCCAAACACTGGTTGATGAGATTTATTTTTCCCTTTAAGAGATCAAGGGTTTTCTGACTGATAAACCAGCATTGGTTTACACTTAAAACCAGCCACATTGGCACAGTTTGGCAATCTGGAATGTGCTGTCTGAGAACAGTATATTCAATTGCAATTTCCGACAGAGAAGTGAAGAAATGCTTGAAAAGGAAACATTTTTGGGGATGCACAGAGGAAGTGGAACTAATTGGACAGTTCTTTCAAAAACCTGCAGTGACACGAGGAGTTCATTCATGGGCCATAGCATCGCTGGCAAGGACAGGATTTGTTGTCCATCCTTAACTGCCCTTGAGAAAGCGGTGCTGATCCATTTTCTTAAACTGCTGCCGTTCCATGTGGTGTAGGTTCACCCAAAACATTATTAGGGAGGGAGTTCCAAAATTTAGACCCAGCAACAGTGAAGGAACGGCGATATATTTCCACGTCGGAATGGTGATTGTCTTGGAAGGGAACTTGCAGGTGGTGGTGCTCCCATGCATCTGCTGCCCTTTCCCTTTATGGTCCTGGAGTTCATGGGTTTAGAAGGTGCTCACAAAGGAGCCATGGTAAATTGTTGCTGTGCAGCACGGTAGCCTTGTGGATAGCACAATCGCTTCACAGCTCCAGGGTCCCAGGTTCGATTCCGGCTTGGGTCACTGTCTGTGCGGAGTCTGCACATCCTCCCCGTGTGTGTGTGGGTTTCCTCCGGGTGCTCCGGTTTCCTCCCACAGTCCAAAGATGTGCGGGTTAGGTGGATTGGCCATGATAAATTGCCCTTAGTATCCAAAATTGCCCTTAGTGTTGGGTGGGGTTACTGGGTAATGGGGATAGGGTGGAGGTGTTGACCTTGGATAGGGGGTAGGGTGCTCTTTCCAAGAGCTGGTGCAGACTCGATGGGCCGAATGGCCTCCTTCTGCACTGTAAATTCTATGTAATCTTTACATTGGGCAGCAGGTGATGACATCATACAGATGCACTTGGCTATTGCATCATAAAGCTCCCATTGTGTAATCTCTGATCTGGGACTTAGAAAGGTTGAAGTTATTGATGTATGCTTGGAAATGTATGAATTTCCATGCATCATGGGATGTGGGCATTGCTGGAAAGACCAGCATTTATTGCTCACCACTAATTGCCCTTGGCCACTTCGGAGAGCAGAGACAAGTCAACCACTTTGCTGTTGATCTGGAATCACATGTAGGCCAAATCGGGTAAAGAAGGCAGATTTCATTAGTGAACCAGATGGGCTTTTACAATAATAATGGGCACTAGCTGTTTTAATTCAACATCTTATTAATTGAGTTTCAAATCCATGAGCTGCCATGGTGGGATTTGAACCCATGCCTCCAGAACATCAGACTGTGTCTTGGGATTACTAGTCCACTAAAATTACCATTATGCCACCATGTCCCTAACCATTCTCCCATCTTGTAGAAAAATCCATTAATCTCTGATTTGAAATGTTGAATTGAGCTAGTATCTATGCTTGCATTGTGGGATCACACCCTTTGTGTGATGAAGTGTTTCCTAACTTCTCTCCTGAATGGCCTGGCCTCTGATTTTCCGCTGATGTGTCTTTGTCCTGGACCTGGGTTTCCTTCAATATCCTGGGATCGCTCAAACACAAACAGCTCATTTGTAAGACTCATGTAAGGATAGATGGAGTAAAGCTAGCCTGTAAATTCATATATTTCCAAACATCAATAACTTCAACCTTTCTAAGTCCCAGATCAGAGATTACACAATGGGAGCTTTATGATGCGGTAGCCAAGTGCATCTGTATGATGTCATCACCTGCTGCCCAATGTAAAGGTGTATGGCAACAGTTAACATCAGCAGATTAATAGTATATATTTATATGCAGCACCGGCAATGTCAAGGTCACATTACAAAGTGTGAATGATATAAACACATGACAGTGCCTCTTTACAATTTGTGTACCTCAACCAACTGCTCATTCTTATTTTTAGCATTGTTACTCTGTAAATAGTGTTAAGATATTAAAAATCTGGGGCAGGATCCTCCGTCCCGCTAGCCCTGTTTTCCGGCGCAGCGACGCTCCCGCTGGCAGTGGGATCCTCCGTTCCGGCAGCCGGCCAATGGGGTTACCCGTTGTGACCATCCCACGCCATCGGAAAATCTGCGGATGTGGGTGCACTGCCGGCGAAGAGGAGGATCCCACCGACGGAGATACCCACAGCTGATATATTCAGTGACTTGGTAATTGAATATATTTAGGAAGGAATTAAATTCTAAGGTGTCAAAGGGTCTGGGGAGAACATGTAGTATATACTGGAATAGAACAGAACTTTATTGTCCACGCAGAAGTGGGAATTTGTCTTTGGCTTCACTTCCAGTATAACATAATCATAAAGTTAAAAACAGTAAATATTTCATGTACACCTACATTCATATATTTGTGCATATATAACATACATCCATAGCATACAAACATAACACATTGCACACTCTGCTATTGAAGCACTTACTGCAGTTTAAATAAATAAAAACAGCAAGTTCAATTTACATTATGTTATTTAGTAAGCTGGAAAAAAGAGCTCTTGAACAGAATTTTCTTGGCAATAGGCATGTTGAGATAGAGGATCAGCCTATCGCATTGAATGGTGAAGCAGGCTTGAATGGTTTCCTACTGCCTTTTTGGTCTACTACTGCTTTTGGAAAGGTGTAAAAGCAACAGGATTGTTGTGATGGGTGATTTTAACTTCCCCTACATTGACTGGGACTCAATTACTGCTAGGGGCTTGGATGGGGCAGAGTTTATAAGCAGCATCCAGGAGGGCTTCTTGAAATAATACGTAAATAGTCCAACTAGGGAAGGGGCCGTACTGGATTTGGTATTGTGAAATGAAATGAAAATGAAAATCGCTTATTGTCACGAGTAGGCTTCAATGAAGTTACTGTGAAAAGCCCCTAGTTGCCACATTCCGACGCCTGTCCAGGGAGGCTGGTACGGGAATCGAACTGTGCTGCGGGCCTGCTTTAAAAGCCAGCGATTTAGCTCAGTGAGCTAAACCAGCCCCTGAGCCCAGCCAGGTGGTTGAGGTTTCAGTAAGGGAGCATTTCAGGAACAGTGACCATAATTCAGTAAGTTTTAAGGTACTGTTGGATAAAGATAAGAGTAGTCCACAGGTTGAGGTGCTAAATTGGGGGAAGGCTAATTATAACAATATTTGGAAGGAACTGAAGAATCTAGATTGGGGGGGGGGGGGGGGGGGTGTTTGAGGGTAAATCAACATCTGGCATGTGGGAGGCTTTCAAATGTCAGTTGATAGGAATTCAGGACTGGCATGTCTCTGTGAGGAAGAAGGGTAAGTGACGAATATAAAGAACGTAGGAAGGAATTTAAGCAAGGAGTCAGGAGGGCTAAAAGGGGTCACAAAAAGTCATTGGCAAACAAGATTAAGGAAAATCCCAAGGCTTTTTTACATGTATATAAAGAGCAAGAGGGTAGCCAGGTAAAGGGTTGGCCCACTCAAGGGCAGGGGAAGAAATCCATGCATGGAACCACAGAAAATGGGCAAGATACTGAATGAATACTTTGGATCAGTATTCACCAAAGAGGACTTGGTGGACGATGAGTCTGGGGAAGGATGTGTAGATAGTCTGGGTCACATTGAGATCAAAAAGGAGATGTTGGGGTGTCTTGAAAAAAAATTAAGGTAGATAAGTCCCCAGGGCCTGATGGGATCTACCCCAGAATACTGAGGGAGGCAAGGGAGGAAATTGCTGAGGCCGTGACAGAAATCTTTATATCCTCACTGGCTGCAGGTGACGTCCCAGAGGACTGGAAAATAGCAGGCCGGTGAGCCAATAATCTCCAAATTATTGTAGAGGATTCATAGAGACAGCATTTACTCCTGAATGGAAGCAATTGGATGTATTAGCTCGAGGCAGCATGGTTTTGTGAAGGGGAGGTTGTATCTCACTAACTTGGTCGGGTTTTTCGAGGAAGTGACCAAGATGATTGACAAAGGTAGGGCTGTGGATGTTGTCTACATGGACTTTGATAATGTCCTTCATGGCAGACTGGTACAGAAGGTGAAGTCACACGGGATCAGAGCTGAGCTGGCAAGATGAATGCAAAACTGGCTTGATCATAGAAGACAGAGGGTAGCAGTGGAAGGGTCCTTTTCTGAATGGAGGGCTGCGACTAGTGGTGTTCCGCAGGGATCAGTGCTGGGACCGTTGCTGTTTGTAGTGTGTATAAATGATTTGGAGAAAAATGTAACTGGTCTGATTAGTAAGTTTTCAGATGATACAAAGATCAGTGGAATTTTGAAAAGTGATGAGGACTGTCAGAGGATACAGCAGGATATAGATTGGTTGGAGAATTGGGCAGAGAGATTGCAGATGGAGTTTAATCTGGACAAATGTGAGGTGATGCATTTTGGAAGGTTTAATACAAGTGTGGAATATACAGTAAATGGAAGAACCTTTAAGATTATTGATAGACAGTGGGCTCTGGGAGTATAGGTCCACACGTCACAAAGTAGCAACACAGGTGGAGAAGATAGTCAAGAAGGCATAAGGCATGCTTGCCTTCATTGGCTGGGGCATTGAATATAAAAATAGGCAAGTCATGTTGTAGCTGTATAAAACCTTAGTTAGGCCACACTTGGAATATAGTGTTCAACTATGGTCGCCACACTACCAGAAAGATGTGGAGGCTTTTGAGAGGGTACAGAAGAGGTTTAACAGGATGTTGCCTGGTGTGGAGGGCATTAGCTGTGAGGGGAGGTTTAATAAACTCCGTTGTTCTCACTGGAACAACAGAGGTTGAGGGGCAACCTGACAGAAGTCAACAAAATTATGAGGGGCATGGACAGAGTGGATAGTCAGAAGCTTTTCCCAGGGTGGAAGAGCCATTTACTTGGGGACATAGGTTCAAACTTTGCGAGGAGGTAAGTTTAGAGGAGATCTGCGAGGGAATGTTTTTTACACAGAAGGTAGTGGGTGCCTGGGACTTACTGCGGGAGGAGATGGTGGAAGCAGGTACGACAGACATTTAGGGGCATCTTGACAAATACATGACTAGGGTGGGAATAGAAGTATATAAACCCCGGAAGTGTAGAAGATTTTAAGCCAGATGGACAGCATGGTTGGCACAGGCTTGAAGGGCAGAAGGGCCTGTTCCTGTGCTGTACTTTTCTTTGTTCCTGTTTGCTCCTATTTTCGATAGTTGTGTGTTTCTACACAGCTGCCACTGTACATCAGTGGTGGAGGGAGTGAATGTTTAAGTTGTTGGGTAGGCTGCCTCCTTCTGTAATATGATTGATTCTGTGGGTGGAAGCTACTTATCATACTAGACACTAAGTGATTGAGCGATTTAAAAACCTGTCCCCTGTGGCTGGGAAATAAAGGCGCAAAAGCTTTCTCAAATCTGATTATTTTTTTCAGAAAGCGCAAGAGCTTGAGGTCTACAGCCAGAAGCAGCACATGGGATGCGGGTGGTGAATGAAGATTAGGTTGTAACTATTGGTGTCTGTCCATTTATAAATACCAATAACAAATACATCAGAAATAAAATTCATGGACATGAAGTGCCCAGACATTTTTGTTTCAAAATCTACTTTAGAAAAATACACTGTGCTTGGTGTAAGAAAGAGTTTTCAATGTCCATCATATCAATCTCAAAAATATAAAAATAGCCATTTAATTTTTTTGACTAATTTATTTGAAGCTAGAAAGTTACAAACACCTTACAATCTGCAAATGTTTCTCACCCTTCGGCAATCAAATCTTAACCAAATATCTCTCACCATTGTAAGGAACATGGTTGACAGGGTCCTTGGTCATGTTCATTCCATATCATCCCTTCCACTCCTCGACCACAATAGGGTTTCCCTTTCCTCGATTTCCATATCCCACCAGCCTTCACATTCTCGACCATTTTCACCTCCAGCTGGACGAATCTTCCCTTTCCCTTTTGGCCTTACAGAGGGACTGCTTCCTTTGCAATATTATTCAATTATCCCCCTCATCCCCTCCCGGACACACACATTCCCATGCAAGTGGGGGGAGGGGGGGGGGGTGCAAAACCTGATCCTTTAACTCTTTCCTACTTACAGTCCAAAGTTCCAAAGCTCCTTCCTGGTGAAATTGATTTACTTGCCCTTCTACCATTTTATCATTCAGTATTCATGGCTTACAATGCTATCTGAGACCAAATGCAGATTGGGTGACCATTCTGTGAACCACCTCCATTCCGTTCACATGGGGGTTCCCATTCTCAACATGAGTTCAACATCTTCAGATCATAACCCTCTTCCCTGGTTTTTGGTTCAGCTTCTGTTGATGATGATTCTATTTCAATTTTTGCTACTCTAGATCCGTCTTTTGTTTCATTACATGTTCCATAACTATCTATGTTATCTTGCAAATCACCCTTTGGACATTTAACCTCTTCTGTCTTCACCCTGTCAGACCTTCAATATTCTTTCCCCCAGTGCTCCCTCCCACCGCACATTTGCATTTGCGTTTACATTTCTAAAGTTTCCAGTTCTGTCTCCAGATCAATTCATATGTGGGGGGGGCGATTCTCCACTCCGCGGCCAAGTGCCCGCGCCATCGTGAACGCCGTCGCATTTCACGATGGCGCGAACAGGGCCCGGGTACGACCTATTCTGTCACTCCATGCGTCCCTACGCAGCACCAAATGGGCGGCGCGCCAACACACGCATGCGCAGTTGGGGCAGCTCAATGCTGCGCATGCGTAGTTGGGGCAGCTCAATGCTGCGCATGTGTAGTTGGGGCAGCTCAATGCTGCGCATGTGTAGTTGGGCCGCGCCACCTTGCGAATGTGCGGGGAACGTCTCATGCAGGCTGGCCCCGATGCAATATGGTGTGGGTGTTCAGGGGCCGGCTGCAGCGGAATGTAGGCCCGGGGAGGGGGGGGGAGAGGCCGGCCCGCCGACTGGTGGGCCCCGATCGCGGGACAGACCCCTTTCGGAGGCCCCCCCGGTGAAGGAGGCCCCCTTGCCCCACCCCCCCTCCCCCCACAGGCCACCCCCCGAATGTTCCCGCAGAGTTCCCGCCGGCAGCGACCAGGGGTGGACGGCGCCGGCGGGGCCCTGTCGTGTTGGAGCGGCCACTCGGCCCATCCGGGCCAGAGAATCGCTGCTCACCGTTTGCGGTGATTCTCCAAGTGGCCCGGCGCGATAAGCGCGCCGCTGATTTCAGGGGGGTGGGAGAATCGCATGCGGGGATTGGGGCGGCGTGGTGCGATTCGCGCGGCGAACCCGGTGATTCTCCCACCCGGCGTGGGGGGGGAGAATACCGCCCGTTAACTTTGTTTCTCTATACAGATGTTGCCTGACCTGCTGAGTATTGTCAATATTTCCTGTTTTTATTGTAAACCTTGACTGGGCTGTTTAATGCCTGGCACTTGTGTGGCTCAAATGTTACTTGCCACTTGCCAAGCCAAGATATTCTCCAGATTTTGCTTAATTTGGAGATGGCCTGTTCCAGTATCTGAAGAGTCGTGAATGGTGCTGAACATTGTGGAGTATTGTGTACAGTTTCAGCCCCCTTATTTGAGGAAAGATGTAGTGGCATTGGGAGGCAGTTCAGAGGAGGTTCACTAGGTTGATTCCAGAGGTGAGGGGTTTGTCGTATGAGGAAAGATTGAACAGTTTAGGCCGATACTCTCTAGAGTTTAAAAGAATGAGGGAAGATCAAATTGACGAATATAAGATGATAAAAGGTACGGATGAAGTAGACGTGGAGCAGATGCTCCTCTTGTGGGGCATTCTAGAATGAGAGGTTCAAGGCTAAGGGGTTAGCAAATTAAAAATGGAGTTGAGGAGAAACTACCTGCAGGTTTCTCAATCGGCGGGATCCTTCGCTTCTTCGGCAGCGGGTTTCCCGATGGCATGGGATGGTCACAATGGGGAATCCCATTGGCCAGCTGGCGGAATGGAGGATCCTGCTGCTGGTGGGGAGGCACTGCCCTGGAAAACTGGTCTGGCGGGACAAAGAATCCCGCCCTTATTCTCCTAAAGGGTTGTGAACGTGTGGAACTCGCTACCCCAGAGTGCGGTGAATGTTGGGACAGTGAGTAAATTTAAGGAGGAGTTAGACAGATTTTTAATTGCTAATGGGCTAAAGGGTTATGGAGAACGGGCAGGACAGTGTAGTTATTACATTACCCATGATCGAATGGCAGAGCAGACTCGATGGGCCAAGTGGCCTAATTCTGCTCCTATATCTTCTGAATTTCTGAACATTGTGCTATCATCAACACGCATCTTCACTTCTGACCTTATGATGAAGCAGCTGAAGATGGTTGGGCCTAGGGCACTATCCTAAGGAACTCCTGCAGTGATGTCCTCGAATTGAGATGACTGAACTCCAACCATCAGAACCATCTTCCTTTGTGCCAAGTATGACTTCAACCAGTGGAGAGTTTTCCTCTTGATTCCCATTGACTCCAGTTTAGCTAGGGCCCTTTGATACCATACTCGGTCAAATGTTGCGTTGTTGTCAAGGGCAGTCACTCTCACTTCACCTCTGGAATTTAGCTCTTTTGCCGATACTTGAACCAAGGCTGCACTGAAATCAGGAGCTGAGTGACTCTGGCAGAACCCAAACTGAGTGTCTGTACATAATACACAGACAAAATGAACATGTACACACATTGCGTCTGTTTCAGATAATCAAAGTAAGTGACAGCTATCTACTGATTAATACCCCAGGGCAATGTTTTGACCAAACAGGGTCAACCTGCCGGGTTTAAATTTCAAGCAATACTCGGCAGTTATCTGTCAGTCACCATCAAAAGGTGCATTCTCCATGGCAATCAGAATCCACTGGTCAACCAATCAGCATTCTCTTTTCATACAGTATAAATTGTTGTTTCCATCTGTATTGGTATCCTTGCTAAGTGTTCTGATGAGTGCAAGAAGAAAAGCTTCAACATTTCTTTTTTTCAGCAATATTCAAGTTTTGTACTACTAAATGACTAATACCAAAATGGCCAATCTTTTTACCTTCGCCATTTCTATCTCCAGCATAAAAGAGACTTTAATCAGGCGCCCTTCAATAAACAAAAGGTAATTGATTTATTATGAAGAAATTAAGTTGCAAAACTGGTTAAGGAAGGCACGGTAGCACAGTGGTTAGCACCGTTGCTTCACAGCTCCAGGGTTCCAGGTTCGATTCACGGCTTGGGTCACTGTCTGTGTGGAGTCTGCTCGTTCTCCTCGTGTCTGCGTGGGTTTCCTCCGGGTTCTCCGGTTTCTTCCCACAAGTCCCGAAAGACGTGCTGTTAAGTAGTTTGGACATTCTGAATTCTTCCTCCGTGTACCCGAACAGGCGCCAGAATGCGATGACTAGGGGCTTTTCAGAGTAATTTCATTGCAGTGTTAATGTAAGCCCTGACAATAAAGATTATTATTATAACATACAATCGGTAACCTGAAAGTGTAACAATTTCTCCCTCTTTAAAAAAATCCAAACACACATTCATCCCCCACACACACAAAACAAAGGACAAGACAAATAAGGGTCTCTGCACAGTTTGGTGTAAGGGGCACTTTGAAAAAGGACACCGTTCGAAAAGGTCTTTGATATTGCTGTTCTGACAGAGTTCTGGTCACAATAAATCCGGAAGTCCTTCCACAGGGACCTTTGGTGAAACATGATAGCACTTTCTTGTCACAGCGTTGCAGTTTTTTTAAACATGCAGATGGATTATTCTGAGATGAGAATTTTCTGACTCGAGGTTAATTCACTCAGAACTGTAGGCAATACAGGGGTCGAGAGAGACACTTTCTTCACAGTTGTTTTCCAAGCACAATACACACAGATTGAGGTCAAAATAAAATATCCGGAGAGAATTTGCCCAAGCCAAGTGTTTTCAATCAGTCCACACCAGACTACAGCTCAGCAACAGCAGTTTTTTTCTTCAACTCAAATAAACACTTCTCTCACGAGCTGTCCCACTGGTCAGCTAGATGAAGCATGTGGATTCTTGAAAGAAAAGTCTGCTCTTAAACCCAAAATTAAATTAGAGCCTTAAAAATAACACTCACGGGGAAGAGTGTTCAACATTCAACTGCCACGAATCTCAGAAAAAATTTATAAGTTCATTTGTGGAGGGTTTTTCGGGAGTTTCCCTTGGGCTCTGCCGGCAGGTTCCCCACCGCTATTCATTTGTTTGGGCCCTGGGGAATTTCTCATTGATTTAGTCCACACGTTAGCACTGGGGAGCGGAACTTAGAGATGGGGCCACCATTTTGAAAGGGTGCCCCAATCTCTAATTGAGCTTGTGGTTACGCCCCGCACATTCCAATGTCACCCCCACACGCATGGGCACTACCCCACATGCCCCAAGTGAGGACGTACCCACTATGGGGTTCCTGGGAGGAGGCCCCTCTTCAGGCCCCCCCAAGCCCCCTTACAGCACCCCCTCCCTTCCAGGACCCTCACCTGTCACCCTTCAACCTCCCAGAGGCCTCTACTTACCTTCCCTGCACACCCTCAACCCCCCCATCCTCATTTCATGGGCATGGCCCCCTCAGCCCCGACCCTTGGCAGTGCCACCCTGGCACTCGGGCACCTTTGCATTGCCACCCTGGCATCCAGGCAGTGCTCATGTCAGTTTGGCAGTGCCAAGGTGTCAGCTAGGCAGTGCCAAGGTGCCCATGTTCCCGAATGAGGGCCAGGGAACCACTCAGCACTTACCCTGACCACCATGGTCTCTGATGGCTCGGGGAGGCCGCAGAATCGAGGAAGGCTGGTGGATTTTGGGCAGGTATATCTTAAGTAGGTTCATTTGGTCCCGCCCCTTTTGGATGGAGTTCCGACTCTGATGTCCCACAGGACATTCATCTGCTTTGTCCTAATATCCCTACACCTGATGCCCTGTTTATTAATTTCCTACCCAGCTCCCTAAATTCTGACCTACAGCTGGTCAGTGACATCCTTGACCCTGATGCCAGGGAAGCAACACACCATCCTGGATTGACATCTGTGACCACAGAAACACTCATCTATTCCCTTTAACTATTTAATCTACTATCACCATTGTTCACCCACTCTTCCTGTACCCCTCTGTGCAGTTGAGCCATCTGTGGTGCCATGGGCCAAGCTCTGGCTGCACTCCCTGGATGGAACAACCGCTCTCGTCAATATTGTTGAGTGGGATGCACTCAGGGATTCCTGCACTATTTGCCTGTTTTTTTTGACTGTCTGTTGGTCACCCATCCCCTCCCCTCCCTACACACTCTTTAAGTTGCAAGATGATCACATCTACAAATGTGCAATCCATGGAGCTTTCAATCTCACAGATGCACCACGTAATGCCACTTGCTCAAGTTCCAAAACCTGGAGCTAAACTGGCAGCATTTTGTGTACAAGTGGTTATCCAGGACTTAGTGCCATGATGTTCCCACATAGTACAGGAGGTGCATTTTAGATTTGGAGCCGCTCTGCCATTTCTTTCTTCATTAATAATAAACCTTTATCAATACTAATAAAACTTACCAAATGCTAATCAGCATTACTAATATTTATAGTTCCTACTAATTTTTAATACACCTTATTTGTAGTAACAAGCCCTACTTAAAAAAAGATAACTCATCAGCTTATTCCTTAGGTTAGATTGGAAATACTCACCAGCTAATCGCCTACCTTTGTCCCTGTGCTTTCACACCTCAATTTTTCTTTCTGAATCTGGGCTCTGATTGAAAACGGCCAAACCTGCTTCTCTCGCCGCTTGGACTGAACTCTCTCCTTCCCTCTCCATGCTCTTGTGGCCTTCTGCCCTCACCGCTTGGACTGAACTCTCTCCATGCTCTTTGTGGCCCTGCTGCCCTTGACTGAGCTGAATTAGCTTGGTAACACAAAACTGAATGTTGTGATAAATTGCAATTAATAGCAAACCCAAGAGGTTTAAGGATTAGCTCCAAGCCTATTTATAAATCAGATGTGATGCACCAAGCTCCACAGTTAGCTGAGTAGGATATTATTTGAAGGGATCCTGATCACTTAAATGGATAGCTGAGAAACAGCACAGAATATAACAAATAATATGCACATTACTCACACGAAACAAGCACATATGACCATAGGTGTCAGCTAGAAGTGGAAAAGGGCTGAGGTGTGATTTCCAATAATATGAATCACAGAATGACTGCAGCACAAAAGGAAGACAGTTGACCCATCGTATCTGCACCGGCTCTCTAAACAAGCTCACCTGCCTTTTCCCCATACCCCTGCATTGCGTTTCTATTCAAATAATCATTGAATTCCTCAATGAATGTGGTACAATCTTAAATCCCATCAAATACAACTGAATAAATAGATGTCCTAGGTTTAGAGCATCGTTAAATCTGATATCCAAGAGCACAATATCCTTACCAACTTGAAAATATAGACTAACATCACCCTCAACATCAGTTAAATTTGGTGGAAAGGGTGGAGGCATCAATATCTACTCTCAATAACTTATCAAAAGGATTGCGGATGGAGTGGGAAAAGTAACATGTACTGAGACATCCCTTCAGGAATTAAGTAAGAAGACCGCTAATTTTACATCATCTGTTGAAGGGGGTGGATTTGACTCTCCTGCAAAGCAATATCCCTACGGGTTACTGTCAAGACATAACTGATTGTCTGTTTTTGAACAGCTAAACATCACAACCAACTCCAGCTTCATTCCTATAAGCAATGGCATGCCTTCTTCCACCAGATAGCACTCATGCACAGGAACATTTGCCGCTTATCCTGCAAATCTCCAGAGACCCAATTACAATGGCTTGACTGCTATTTCAGCTGAGAAATGTTAAGGATCAATCCATGCATGGCTTGATGGGTGTGGCTGTGTCACATCATGTATTTACAACCCAACTCATCTCTCTTAATACTTGACCAATAGAGAATTATGACACTAGAAAAATCCTGTGGAGTGACTATTTTGTGTGTGGAAAGAAGTGGGTGTAGGACACATGGAAAGGTGTGATATAATCCCTTTCTGATCACCTTTCAATCTCTGCTGGTTCAGCATCAGTTTTCATATGAAGCATCTTCAAACTCAATGTTATAAAAGTCTTACATAAAAGAAAATGCAGCCTGCTGGCACTATTGATTGGATTGGATTTTGTTCATTGTCACATGTACCAAGGTAGAGTGAAAAGTATTTTTCTGCGAGCAGCTCAACAGATCAATAAGTACTGGAAAAGAAAACAAAATAAAAGAAAATACATAATAGGGCAACACAAGGTACACAATGTAACTACATAACACTGGCATCGGGTGAAGCATATAAGGGTGTAGTGTTAATGAGGTCAGTCCATAAGAGGGTCGTTTAGGAGTCTGGTAACAGTGGGAAAGAAGCTGTTTTTGAGTCTGTTCATGCATGTTTTCAGACTTCTGTATCTCCTGCCTGTTGGAAGTGGGAAGAGTGAGTAAGCCGGATGGCAGGGGTCTTTGATTATGCTGCCCGCTTTCTCCAGGCAGCGGGAGGTATAGATGGAGTAAATGGATGGGAGGCAGGTGTGTGTGATGGACTGGGCTGTGTTCACGATTATCTGAAGTTTCTTGCGGTCTTCAGGCCGAATAGTTGCCATACCAGGCTGTGATGCAGCCAGATAGGATGCTTTCTACGGTGCATCTGTAAAAGTTGGTAAGAGTTAATGTGGACATGATGAATTTCCTTAGTTTCCTGAGGAAGTATAGGTGCTGTTGTGCTTTCTTGGTGGTCGTGTCGACGTGGGTGGACCAAGACATATTTTTGGAGATGTGTACCCCGTGAAATTTGAAATTGCTAACCATCTCCACCACTACTCCATTAATGCTGACAGGGATGTGTACTTTGCTTCCTGAAGTCAATGACCAGCTCTTTAATTTTGCTGGCATTGAGGGTTAGATTGTTGTTATTGCACAACTCCACTAGGTTCTCTATCTCCCTCCTGTATTCTGACTCGTCATTATTCAAGATCTAGCCCACTATGGTTGTATCGTCAGCAAACTTGTAGATGGAGTTAAAACCAAATTTTGCCGTGCAGTCGTGTGCGTACAGGGAGCACAGTTGGGGGCGCAGTAGGCAGCCTTACGGGGCCTCGGTATTGAGGACTATTGTGGAGGAGGTGTTGTTGTTTATTCTTACTGATTGTGGTCTGTGGGTTAGAAAGTCGAGGAGCCAGTTGCAGAGTGAGGAGCCAAGTCCTAGGTTTTGGAGCTTTTATATGAGCTTGGCTAGGATTATGGTGTTGAAGGTGGAGCTTGATGTAGGAGTCCTTGCTGTCGAGATGCTCTAGAAATGAGGGTAGGGCCAGGGAGATGGCGTCTGCTGTGGACTGGTTGTGGTGGTATGCGAATTGCAGTGGATTAAGGCGTTCTGGGAGTATGGAGGTGATGCGCTTCACGACCAACCTCTCAAAGTACTTACGACTGAAGTCAGGGCCGCCGGACGGTAGTCATTGAGGCACGTTGCCTGGTTCTTCTTTGGCACTGGTCTTCTTGAAGCAGGTGGAGACCTCGGAGCAGAGTAGGGACAGGTTCAAGATGTTGGTGAACACATCTGCCAGCTGATCTGCGCAGCTCTGAGTGCACAACCAGGGATCCCGTCCGGACCCGTCGCCTTCCGAGAGTTCACTTTCAGGAAAGCCGATCTGACTTTGGAAGCTGTGATGGTGGGTATGGGTGTGTTTATGGGCTGCTTGGGCACTTGACAGTGGATCGTTGGTTTCCTGGTCGAACTGAACATAGAATGCATTGAGTTCATCAGGGAGGGGTGCGCTGCTGCCAGAGATACTGCTCGGCTTCGCTTTGTAGCCCGTTATGTTGTTTAGGCCTTGCCACAACCCCCGAGAGTCTGTAACGCCAGTCTGTGACTCTGGCTTAGTCTAATATTCTCTCTTGGCATCTCGGATGGCTTTGTGGAGGTCGTACCTGTATTTTTTGTACAGGTCAGGATCTTCTGGCTTGAATGCCTCAGACTTGTCCTTCAGTATGGAGTCAATCTCGCGACTGAGTCATGGTTTCCGGTTGGGGAACGTACGTACTGCAGTAGTCCACACATTTGCTGATGAAGTCTGGCATACTCATTTAAGTTGGTCGCTGAGTTCTTAAATATGGACCAGTCCACTGTCTCTAAGCAGTCATGGAGGAACTCTTCCATTTCCTCGGACCAGCAGTGCCCAACCTTCTTAGCTGGATTCTCCCACTTGAGTTTCTGCCTGTATGCCGGGAGAAGGAGCACCGTCTTATGGTCTGATTTCCCAAAGTGCGGTCGGAGGATGGAACGGGGGATTATATACACAAGCAATAGATCTGATGAAAGTTCATTATCAATCTGAAATATTACATAGTGGAGGAGATGGGCACACAGACCATTTTTGTGGGGTTGAGGTAAGGGGCGGGGTGGGGGGGGGGGGAGGAATACACAGTAGAACAGGGTTGAAGAATGCAGAGTTCTGATGCGGGTCGTAAGTAGTTGAAAATAAAGTAATAATAATAAACTTTATTAGTGTCACTGGTAGGCTTACATTAATGCTACAATTAAATTACTGTGACAATCCTCTGGCGCCTGTTTGGGTACACTGAGGGAGAATTCAGAACGTCCAATTCACCAACAAGCATGTCTTTCGGGACTTACTGGAGGAAACCGGAGAGCCCGGAGGAAACCCATGCAGACATGGGAGAACGTGCAGACTCCTCACAGACAGTGACCCAAACCAGGAATTGAACCCAGGTCCCTGGAGGAGACAATGGAGGGATTCGTACACAAGGATTAAATTTTTTAAAATTCAAACATTTGTGGGTCAGAAAAAAATGTAGGTTAGTGAATGGGATGATTCACGTTATGGCGTGGGGCAGAATTTTGGCTAATTTAAGATAGCCAGGCAAGCACTGAAATAGTTGAGTCTGAAGGTAATGAAAACAAGGTTTTCAGCAGACTGGTTGCAGCAAAGACAAATGATAGAATTGTGAAAGGCTGCACTCTGACAGAGAGCATATGGAGTGGGAAGTTTAGCTTAGGGTCATATGGGACAAGAAGGTTACAATTAGTCTTAGTCAATCCGAGACAGATGTCAGGAAGGGAAAATGGATTTGGTAGTTAAGCCAGAGTTTGTGCCAATGGCCTCAAACAATGGCTTTAGTCTGTTCAGGAAGGAACATAGGAGCAGGAATAGGCCATTTGGCCCTTCGAGCCCACTCCACCATTCAATAAGGTGATGGCTGCTCGGATTGTGCTCTCAACTGCATTTCCCGGTTTGTCCTCCATAACCCCTGACGATCAGAAGTCTAAGTCAACCGTGAACAAATTCAATGACCTATCCTTCACTGTGCCCTGGGGAAAAGAATTCCAAAAACCAACGACCCTCATGAGAAAAAAAATTCTCATCTTGGTCTTAAAAGGAGGGACTTTTATTTTTAAACTGTGCCTCCTGCTTCTAGTCTCCCACAAGGGGAAACATCCTCCTACTTTCCACCCTATTCTGTCCCCTTAAGATCTTATATTTCACTGCATAAAGCTCCAATCTGTTCAACCTTTCTTCACAAGATAACCTTTCGTCCCTGCAATGAGTCCAGTGAATTGTCTCTGAACTGCTTCTATACAATTATATCCTTTTTTTAAATATAGACCAAAAATGGACAGTATCCAGATGTTTTTATAAAATTCAATTATGGGGTTATTAAGCCAGCGTTTATTGCGCATCTCCAATTCCCTTTGAGAAGGTGCCAGTGAGCTGCCATGTTGTGGGTGTGGGCACGTAGAGGTATTGTCACAGGACTAAGATTTCAAAGACCCAGTGTAATACTCTGGGGTCTTGGGTTCGAATCCCATCTCGGCAGATGGTGACATTTGAATT